>NW_010132307.1:0-21218 GCF_000699245.1 Pterocles gutturalis
AAGGGCCCGCCAGCATGTTGTTGTTAAAAGAGCATTGGAGATCTGTCCCACCATGACTGTTGGGGACATGGCAGAAGGGAGCATCCTTGCTGAAAAATGGTGTGGGTACTTCCTGTAGGCCTTGTGCTGCATGGTCAGGAAAGTGGGCGAGGGCCTGAAGTGGTTTATTGCCTTGCCTGGCCTGAACTTCTGAGCAGAGCAGACATGGTGATCAGAGCCGGGAGTCTGGGATGCTGCTGGACTTTGCAAATACCATGAAAAAGAGTACAGTTCATGCTTACACAGGGTTTTAGACTTCTGTAGACCCTCTCACACTCCAAGAATGAGAGATGACAGCAGAAAGATAAACACTGACAGCCACTTTAAAAATCAGGAAAACAGCACCAAAGAGGGAAAACCTGGGGAAAGGAGGAGCTGTCATGAGTAAAGGATACCCGCTTGTATTGGACTGGTAAATATGAGATAGTGAGGAAAAAAAGTGGATTTGCTTTCCATGAACTGCATATAAACGAAGGGCAAATAAGTAGGAGGAAGTGAATCCTCTGGTTCGATGAATACAACTAGAATAGCTCTTCTTGTTCTGAGAACTGCATAAACGCTGTCAGCACCTAGAAGTCTGTCAGAATATTTTGCATTTGGACACAAAACCATTTAATTAGAGAAAACTGAAAAGGCTGTGTGGAAGAGCTGAGCAAAGACACAATGAATTCCCTGAATAGAAATGGATGAAATAAATACTTTAATTGTTATCATGGTCTTCTTAACCTGAAACACGCTGATTAAAAAAGATCAACACAATCTAAGAAATTCCTGAGTGAAAAAGAGAAGGATATTTAATCTCGGCATAGTCTCACACATAACCTGTCAAATGCAAAACAAAAATGTCCGGGATTATGTGAAATGCCACTGTCATTTTGAAAATGTGACACAGAATGGATTCCAGTCCTGCTAATCAGAAGTGCTTTGAGAGAATGCTAGTAGCACGTATTTTTGAATATTTAAATACCAAAGTTGGTTCCAAGTTACATCTAAATGGTACTGTGAGATGTGTTATCTCTAGACTGTGGATTTGGATCCCTTACTGTTCAGGTTTGGGTTCTGAGGCAAAGCACGCTAAGAATGCTGTTGCATCATGATATTTGCTCAGGCATGGTCCTGATTGCCTTATCCCCAGAAATAACCCCTACTTATCTCCACAGGGACTAGATTTCTCATTATATGGAGTACGTGTGGGTGTTCACTGAAAACAGCTCATCAGAGAGCTAGCAATCTGCATTTGGGACAGACAACCTGTCGTTCAGTTCAGGTGATTCAGAACAGATTTGGAATGTGTGATACCAGGCCTTCATGCAAGGGGTGGCAGGTAGGAGAACTGAAATACTGTATTGTTTATTAGAGAAGTTTTCTTGGATAGTCAAGGTAAACCTGTGTTTTAAGTAAAGTAAATCTTATCACCTGAATTCTCCCTGAATTCAGTTGAATTAAACCTTAGGTTTATATTCAGCATTATCACCTGAATTCTCCCAGCTCAAAAATATGACTTTTTTTTTTTTTTTGTGGTCTTAATGTCCTTTCTCTCTCTTTTCCTTTCATTTAATTCTTCATTGATACAAGGTCTCATTTACTGTGTGCTTTGAGTGATTACTGTCATGTTTACATGTTACATGTTAATGTTACAACGTTACAGGATGTTTTCCTTTTTTCATATGTTGGACTGTGGTTTGTTTATCCTAAAGGTGAGCATTTTGGCAAATAAATATTAGCTTTTTTGTTCACTTACCTGTTTATTCTGGTCATGCAACAGGAGAAGAGTGAAAAGAATATGAGTGAAGTATGACTGCATGTTTACTCAGTTTCAGTGTTTCAACACTTTTATTTAAAAAAAAAGTGCTGAATCTCTTCTTCCAGGAAAATACGTAGGAATCATCTTTCACGGCTTAAGAGGGGCAAAAGCAAGTACTTATCCAGTTAGGTGGTTAAATAATAGATCTTGTGAGGTTACTGAACAATTAGTAAAGGTGTTGATGCATGGACTTCATAATTGCTTATGGAACAAAGAATCTTTTGTCCTAACACAGTTGTAGAAAGAAGTGTTTGGCAAACTTCAGAAGTGAAGCATAGCCAGGACAGAAGAACGTGGTTTCATAGTGCATTGTCTGAACTGGAGAGGTTAGGTGTTTGTCTGAAGACACACCATGTACTCGATCTTTTTTCTTCATATGCTCACTGATTTATTTTGCTATCACAGATGGAATACAATTTAGTAGGTACTGTATTGCATTAAGTTAGTCTGCAAATAAACAGCTTTATTCATCTCACTTTGTTGAACCAAAATATAACTTTTACTATATTTTGATACAAATATCTTTGTTGCTTCTGTTATTAATTTCTGTAATTTTAATACATCAATCGAAGAATATTGTTCAAATGATACCTCTAAGTTTTCATTGGTCTTAACCAAAGAATGAATTCATGAGGATAAAGTATTTGCTTCACCTTTCAGCAGAGGGGCACTAAATCCCAAATGTGTTTCCTTTTATATTTGTGTTAGCTGTGATGTTGGACATTAAAACAATATTAAACCTCCAAATCTGTTTGAAAAGACAGTCCACATGTGGGTTTTGTTAATAATGAATATCTTATTTAATATCAAAACATGAAAGAGATATTGTGTGATCACCTCTGACCTGCAGTCTATCACAGGTCATAGAATTTCACAATATTTTTCTCTAATTAATGTGTTTTAGCAATGGCTCATTTTTCTTCTACATTTCAGTTTTATCTAGCTATGTTTCCCTTTCAAAGTACACATCCTTCAGATTCTTGTATCCATCTGCAACTTAATCTTTACCATAAATGTCTCCAAATTAAGGGAAGTCAGAACGATGATAATTTAACAATAATAAATGACTAGCAGAGACGGCATATCAAGAATAAAGCACCTTTGATGCTCTTTACACTCTTCTGTACTGTATTATGTTGGAGGAGAACAGAGGTGGGCTTAATACCCTCTTTGCAACTCCTAGACTCTTGAGCCAACTGGGGATTTGGAGAAACTATGCAAAAGAGCAGCGCCAGTGGCTGCTTTTAATGGGTGCAGCATCAGACCATTTCAGCAGTCCAGAGAGCTTTGCAGTGCAGCATGCCCTTTTGTACTCCCTCACTTCTCCAGTGCAGTCATCTTCTCTGCATCTTCAGTATAGCCTGAGGTGTTGAAAGCTACAGGGTGTAGAAGGATGGCTTTACTTAATCAGTGCAATGTCGTCAGGGAAATCCCCTCATGGTATTGTTATTTTCTGATGAAGAAATCTACAGGATTTGCACTGTTGTAATGAAAGAGATACTGTTTACTCTAAAGTAGGATAGATGTCATGTTTACCTGGAGATCAAAAATTGTTGGGTTTGTATTTCAGATGTTGGTGGTTGCTTTGGGAATTTTTTTGTGTCATAAGTATTGAGTCGGTTAAGGCCATCTCTACTGACTCTTTAATATGGATTGTAACTTGTCCAGTGTCTTCGTTTTTCTAATTGCATCTTAATTTTGTCAAACTGAGAATGGTGGTAAGTATCTTCACATTCTACATGGCTTCTGCATTCCTAAAAAACTAATAACCACTGGGTGTCGTGTGTCTCTTTGTATATAGGGAAGGTCAAACTTGGTCAGATCAAGGACTGCCTGTGGACTATTTTTCAGGACGAAAAGGACTTTATCTAATTTACATAAAATTACAATAAGTAGTCCCAAATCTTACTTGAAAACAATTTTATTTATATACCAAGGGCAACAAATATGAGATAGGGATACTACAAACAACGGCCTAATTCTCTATTTATTCCCCATACCATTTAGCCTGTTGACTGAGTGACACATTGTTCGGTGGGAAAAAAACCTAAGATGTCAGTAGGTAATTAAAGATAGCCTGATAACATAAATGTATAATGTAGCCGAATTAAGGCTGCACTGGTGATCTTGAATCTGCATTTTCCTAATTGATGGGAACTATATTTGACATTACTACATCTGAGAATATTATTTTGGTAAGGATTTTGGCCTGTTATTTCCTGTCATTTTTACAAGCAAGTGAGAAGGCAAGAATTCATTATTTAATATGCAAGGATAACAAGTGTACCTCATGCAGAAGAGAATTTGAACCTTGAACCTTCAGTACAGACCTCTGCTACAGAGGATTAAGACTAGCCATATTAGTTGCACATAGAAGGATTAAATTTTCTACGGACAAGTCAGTAGGGAGATCATATGATGCTGTAACATTGATCTAGCCATGTGTTGTGCCTCATAGTGCAGATAGATGAGCCAAGGATATAGACTGGACATAGGATTTTCGAGAAGCTCAGATGCCACTGTGACTCAGTTGCTTTCCCTGTAGGCTTTTTATGTTAGATGGCTGAATTCATCTGTTTTGTGTGGGTTCTCTTAGTAGTGGTTGAGTCTTTGCTTAATAATATGATTGTGAAACATTCAGAAATACTAGAGCCGTTTAAAAGACAAATATAGAACTGGGTCTTGGTTCCCAGGGCAAACTATGTTCGCCTATGCTAGGGGACAGTAGCAGGATCCATTTTACCTTTAACTTAGAAATATACACTGCACAGACTATCACAGCGAAAGACTGAACAGTTTCTGTCCAAGGCTACAGGAATTGTGAGGGCTTATAGGCCCTCACAGATCAAGAAAAAGCTGCTGAGTGCTGATTTTTCCAGTTGCCTGTGTATAGTGTAGCTAAATCTGAATGGATTTTTATGAGACTAGAAGAAGGCAGTGCCTTGGTGACAGTCTTCACAGATCTTCAGACCAACCTTCTAAACTTACCATGTGTAGCAGCTTTTCTGAAGAGGTCTTGTTGTACAGGAGGATATCAGTATCAGGTAGAACCTTGCTGGGGTCCATAATTACTGTGTTTGCAAGCCTCTGGTCAGAGAGAAACTAAAAACCAGTTATGATTTCAAGTGAGATAGCAGAATGGACAGAAGATTGGATTCCGAATCCACATGTAAGGCTGATTTCTGTTGTGCTGAATTCAGGAGGAGCTACTGGGAGCTCACCCATCTTGAAAATGGGGCCGCTTGTTTGCATGTCTTTGGGAAAATAGAGCTTCTTGGAAATGTTCTGACAGTAATTGTCTTACAGATTGCGTTGATTCAAAAAAACTAAATCCTTTAAGGAAAATGTGTCAATATTGCTGAAAAGTTAACTGAAAAATTACCTAAATATTGTATTTTGACTTTTACAGTAGTGAATACAATGTTAATCAGTACAATACAAAACTAAAAATAAATAAGATAGAAATCAAATTTGGTGATGTTCCATTTTGCTTTTTTTTAATTGAAATATTAGTTTTGGTCAAAACTTTTGAAATCTTGGAATTTCCTGAAATACTCGACTTCTTTTATTAAAATTAATATAGCCCTCTGAATTTCCAACCTTCCAGAATAGGTTTAATATTTTTATCAAATTCCTCAAGTGCTATTGTTATGGTTGTCAGATAAAATGGAGGATTACATAGTGGGAACAGTAATGCCTAAAAAATGTGTATTTCTGATCTTAACGTAATTTATATAATTGGATTTTTGATGCCTTGCTGTGGCATTGTTTTCCTTTGTTTTGGTGCTGCATGGAAGGAAATCACATATTAAATGTTCGTGTGTTCCTGCAGTCCAGGTTCCTGCAGTCCAGAGAAAGAAACCTGTAATGAAATATCGGAATTGGCAAGCATACCCAGGCTGTCAAACTCTTGACCAGCTCTGCTATGCCAACAAATACACTTCTTCACTAGGGCAAAAGCAAAATATACTAAGGATGGTAGAATATTTAACAGATGTTTATGGCATTTGTGGCTCCAGGACTAGCCCTGTGTAGATGTAAGACTGAATTAGATTTTTTTCTGTTTTGCCAAGGGCAGGAAAAATCGTATCCGGGCAGGAAAAATCATATCCAGTCAGGGAAAACAGTGTTTCTTTTTTTTTTTTTTTTTTTTTTTTTAAGGACATTCTCCACATGATGGCAGTAAAAAACCTCTGGAATTGAAAGGTGGTTTATATTTCACCTTCAAAAGCCAAAGGGAAAAAACAACCCAAGATGAAGAACTGAGTATGTGACTCAGTGTTTAAATTTCCCATTTTTCTCCTGGTAGTCCTTAAATTCCCCAGATAGTTTTCCAGACAGCAAGGCTACACACAGCCTGGCACAAGGAGAATAGGTCACCCATCACGTTGTACTAGGGCACAGTGTCACTCACAGGCACAACTTCAAAAGACATTTTTGGTTTCGTACGCTGTGTATTAATGTGCAGAGGGAGAGGATATGGAAAAAATAGGTTGTTTTTAATCCCTATCTGAAAACTTGCCTCTGCCCAAAGAACTTGGAGGCTGTAGCTCATCACTTCAAGCCACATAACAGAGGGCACTTGGATAAGGACCCAGTTTGCCCCAACTGGGCATTTGACCAGCTTGGTTTGACTGTTGTAACAATGCCAGACAGAGATTAGTTGTGGAATGAGCTTGCAGTTGAGACTCAGCCTGTCTACAGCGCTTGGATAGCTTGGTGTATGGAAGCACTTAGAGGGGAGTGTATTTAAAGAACCCAGAGGCAGCTGTGTGGCTAAAATTAAAATCAGTTTTCTTGTATTGTTTTTGCTTGGTTTCCTGTTGCACACTCTGGACCTATCTTATGAGAGCAAATGGGCAAAGGAAGCGGATGAGTCAAAGGGGTGAAATCGATCCTTGAAATTCCTGCTTTGCTTTCTACAGCTTGGATGCGCCAGATATTTGACATGAAAAGGCCTGTGGCTAGAACAGTCTTTGAAAGTCTCCTGTTCATATTCATATGCCTTTCATTCCATTCTTCATTAATTCAGACCATAGATTTTCTTTTTGTGTGTGTGCAAGGATTGCTGCTCCATACCTTTCTCCCCATCTTTCCTCCCCAGAACATAGGACATCTAATTCTACAGTGCCTAGCACCAAAAGTAGCTATCTATAGCTGATGAAAACGTGTAAAAATATCAAATATAAGTGGCAGAAAAATACTGGTGTGTAAATGGATGCATAAGATACAACTTAGAGATTAATCAGACCAAGATCTCTGATAAAGCAAATCTAAAAATATAAAGAAGGTTAGTGTATAGTCAATAGAACAATTGCTCCTTTAGCAGAAAGATGATTTTCTTTGAGAGAGTACATTACATAGAAGTCTTAGCATAAAAGGCATTTAGCAAAAAATTTGTACTCAGATGCTTCTGACATGGGGAATTATTACCTGAGAATAGCACATGGGGAATTAGGAAATAGATTTGAAAACTTGGTCAAGGTCATATAGGAAGTCTGCGGCAGAGTCCAAAAACCATGAGGATCGTAAGAGCAGTCCTGTTCACCATTTCCCTCTCTGATCATGTGACTTACAGAGGTTGTAGAGCTGTGCTGTCAGCCTAAGAACTCACTGAGTCTGATGCCCTGGAAGCTGTTTTGGAGATAAATACACAACTCTTAACTTATGGCCAGCTTCAGATATGATTCCATATGATCTTTTAGCAAAGGAAAAAGACATGTTTATCTGTCATAGCGAATGTGAAAGGGCTATTCAAAAAACACAACCCCCCCTCGAAACCAACAAATGTACTCATTTCATCTGCTTAAAATGCCTTGTAAATATTTTCTAATAGATTTAATTTTAAAAAAAGCAACCCAAATATACATTAAGCCATTCAGCTTTCCTAAAGAGTAGGAGTACTATTAAGGAGTAAGATAAAATGACTGGCCTACCTTGCCACTGATAAATGTAAAAGTAGAAGTCAGGGGTGTAACTCCCCAGTTTTTGAAACCATAGGTTGATCAGAAGTAATAAACAGAATTTCATGTAGTTCATCCTTTACTGGTATAGCAAAACTTTATTTTCAAAAGGCATTATGTTCTTTCTGTACATGTAGCATTTCTGTTCCATGACAAGGAGCTCACAGCCTGAGCCCCCAAGTGAGCAGCACTGAAAGGGTCACATTAGGGGTTTGAACTCTGGCCATGTCAAGGGTACTCTAGAAACAATGAAACCAAAAACCAGGGGGTAGTCAACAGAGTTTGAATAAAACAACAAAACTGAAACTGCTGGGCCTCTAAATCAGCCTTCTGTATCAGCAATCATTTTGGCCACTGTTTTGGGTATTAATCTCTCAGGGATGAAAGATTCAGGAACAGTAGCCCCACTAAACGCTGCTAAAGACTGAGGCTTTCACAAGTACCAATTTCTCTCTTTTCTTTTTTTTTTTTTTTTGTCATACAAATAATGTGGCTCTGGTATCCCTGTACATTTTCTACAAGAAGAAAAGATGGTGATTACATTTTCAGAAATAGCTCAGTGGCTCAGTTGTGAATGACCCTGTGTGATGAGTAAGAGAAGTTCAGTATGCAGTTCTGGTGCTACAAAAGGGCCTGTTGGTAATTTCAAAGCATGTTTCCCAAGTCCTCAGAAAGGTCATTGGGGGTCTCCATTACATGCAGTCTAGAGCCTGCTACAATTTTCTCATACAATTTAATCCTCTGCCTGGATGGCCTCCAGTGTACAAGCAACTGACAGTCTACAGTCTTTGGAATTGATTTCCTGGAATCGTGGAAGGCCTGCTTGGCCTCCAGATGACAGATGTGTGCTGGAGCTCTCAGTGCAGCAAGATGCTTTACAGAGATGAGATAAAATTTGCCTCATTTCAGCATTTTCTGTAAGCTTTTAAATCTTCTGCTAGTGATTTTAGGGATAAAGTTATCACTAAGATACAAGCATCATTGTGAGTGGGCACTATTGATAATAATCCTTTGCCTTCTGTAGCACTTATCTTCTGGGGATCTTTATGGGTTTATAAATATTCTTTAAGGCAAACACCTTGCTTTTGAATTTGATAACTATTGTCATTGTAATTTTACAATTTTACAACCAAAAATTAAAGAGCAAATAAATGAGTTGCCAAAGTTCACACACCAGGGTAGTGTTGTCACTAGAAAAAAAGGTTTTAATCCTAGAGTTTACTTCAAGCAGTTAATGTGGATTCATGTTATAACTCTCTTGTCTTCACTAGGATTATAGCTGTACTTTATTCAAAGCACATGAAAAGTACATGTTCTTCTTGGTAAACACAATACCCACATAAGTACCAGAGTGAGAAAATAACTTGAGATGTCTAACTTATTTTCCAGTTTTAAGGACAAATCTTCCTCCTGTTTATTTTCTGTAAATAGCAAATGCTACTAAATCTGGACTATAGGTGCCATTCCTTCCTCTCATAGTATATGGAAGCAAAAACCATGTGGGAAGATGTGGGTCACCAGAACAAAACTGTAGTGGTGAATGCCCATCAGGAAAAGTTTTGGTTTTTCATTGAAAAATATGAATATAAACAATTCCTTGAGAATGGGTCTTTCTCCCTTCATGACAGGCTAAGTAGGCAATCTGTAACCCAAATTATCTGCTCTCCTTTCACATCCAGAAGTGTCTCT
This sequence comes from Pterocles gutturalis, assembly GCF_000699245.1. NCBI lineage: Eukaryota > Metazoa > Chordata > Aves > Pterocliformes > Pteroclidae > Pterocles > Pterocles gutturalis. The sequence goes on from NW_010132307.1 coordinate 9,496, forward strand.
TCAAAAACAGAAAACAGGTATATAAAGAGGAACAGAAAAGCTGGAATTCTTAACACAAAACTCCAACTCAAATGGCACAGAATGGTTCATAAGACTTATTATACTCATATGAGTGTAAGGGCACACATGGTGGCTTGTCCAGAAGGAGGATGCATACACCTGTGTTACGAGATCAGTGAGATTTCTGTTGAAATCCCGTATCTGCATAAGGCTTGAGTTCAGTTTTGGCTCTTTTGTGGGGGTGGCACTGTTTTGGGGTGGTTTTGTTTTCTTTGAGAAACTAGCCAAATCCTCTAAGGCATAGAACTTCGTTAAAACAGGCAAAAAAGTTTATGTAGACTTCAGCTGGAAAGGAATGTAACACCTTACAGAGAGAGACCAAAATTATTTTTTGGTGACGACCTTGGTAGAGGAAGCAACTAGAGAGGTTAGAATACAGTCTACAGTAGCCTTGTGCTAAATAGGATGTGCATGAGAATGTGAGAGTGGAGAACTTGTGTGAACATGAAACGAAAGTATTGGTGATCCTTCTGAAGGAAAGGAGGGAGAATAGCAAAATAGAAAAAGAGGATTTCAAGAAAGCAGACTTCAAAAAACTCAGGATACTGGAAGATCACAACTTATAGAAGAGAAGTCTAAAGGAATAAATGAATTAAGCACTTCCTGATTAAAAACATGCTGTTCAGAATTTAATGTTCCCAATGCAAGGAAAGAATAGCAAGTATATACCAAGAAATCATCTGGTTAAATCATATACATTGACCTTAAACACGTGAAAGGGTCATACAGGAAATGAAAATTATGTGAGATTACTAGGATTAGTATAAAGGAATGCATAAGTATGTGGGGACAGAAATCAAAAAGAACAAGGCACAGAAGAAGTTATAGTTAAGAAGAACAAGAAACCTTTTATAAGTGACCGGCTTAAAAAATATGTTTTTATAAAGAACATTAGAGTTTATGACTATTGGGTTTCTGCTTGAATTCTGTAAGGAAGAAGATAAAAACTGAGAAACTATTCAATATCCAGTTGAGAGAGAAAAGCAGTAATATAAGATGTCTTGGGCAAAACATTTAATGCCTTTTTTGTTTCAGCATTCACCACAGAAGTCTATTGTAATCACATGGCTGATACAATTATTATGAAAAACAAAGGAGCATGATCTTACAGCCTAATAAAATGGGCTCTAGCTTATTTAGAGTGCTGGTCAAAGCTATTTGAAGCTGTCAGCAGGCACCTCTGATAACCTGGAAATGCTTGCTAAGGCTCTAAGAGATTGAAAAAGGACAAATGTAGTGCTTAAAGGGTAAAAAGGAAGAACGCAGGGAATTTTACATCAATTCCTAGTTCAATTCCTAAAAAAATACTAGACAAATAATGAACAAATAATCAAACGAGTTATATGTGAACATCTGGAAGACAACAAAGAAATGGCTCACAGGCAGAATGGATCTGTTGAGAGCAGCCCATGTCAAACCAATCTGTTTTCCGTCTGCTTTGGGCTAATAGGGTTGTGAACAGAAGAGCAATAATGGATGTTGTGTATCTTGACTTCAGCAGGGTTTCTGACAACCTTTACATGTCATACATATATACCACATTTTTATAAGCAAAGCAGGAAAACTTGGTATGAACACCATGATGGTAAGATTCGTGCAGAATTATTCAGAAAGCATACTCAGACAATAGTTATCAATAAAAGTAGCAGCAAAATAGCAAAAGTAATCAGCACTGTCGAATTGGAAGGATGTATCAACTGGGTTGAACAAGCGTCTCTCCTGTGTCTCATACTTTTTGGTATTTTCAGTAGTGACTTGAGGATGGAATACAGAGTATATTTATTCCATTTACAAATGGCAGTAGGCTGGCCACAGCAAGTTGGAGGACAGAATTCAAACTCAAAATGGTGTTGTCCAGTTGGAGAAGCAATCTGTAAAACTGGATGTAGTTCAATATGGAGAAAGTTTCATATTTAAGTGGGATTAAGCAGTTTTAACAGCTTGGAATAGGAAATAACTGGCTAGTCCTTTAGGAAAGGATCTGGGGGATAGAGTAGGTCTCCCTTGCATGCAAAAACAGAAATATAGCCTGTAAGATATAGAAAATTATAGTACTCAGCATCAGTAAGGTCTCACCTAGATTATTGTAGTTAGCATTTAGCATTACACTTCAGAAAGGAGGTAGGTTAACTGGAATGAGTCCAGTGGAGAATAACAAGAGTGATCAGGACCTAAAACATGATTTATGAGGAAAGTTTGAAGATCTGGTGGTGTTTAGTCTATAGGAAAAAAAAGTCAGAGGCAAAACATGCCTTCAGATATGTCTTCTGGGCTACCCCAGAAAGAAAGGGAATCACTTTTCTCCATGTTCAGCACAGACAGGACAAGAAACAAGAGGTTTAAAATGCAGCTAGAGAAATTCAGATTGGATATTAGAAGGAATAAGTAGGAATAATGAAGCACTGGCATATGTTCTGAAGAAATTGAGTCAAATCTCTATTACTGGAGATCTTTATGTTTAGGCTACCTGTGCTCAGAAATGTTACTGATATTTCTGTCCTTCATTAGGACAGTAGATAGATGAGATGAGCTTTCAAGGTCCTTTCCAGTGGCATCTTATGTCAGAAGTTTGCCCTTCTCCAACCTTGGCTGCCCCAGCCTTGTGTATATGTCAAATACTTCAGACAACAGTGATGGCAGCCAAGCACTTTTCATCAATATTCACTTCAATAAGATTTTGTGAAAAGGAAACTGGTTTTTGGACTTGTATAATACAGATGTTGGGAGGATTTTCTCTGTATCTGCTAAGTACCATGTAGAATTGGAGGCAGAAACTGTTAGACTTGTATACAGTAGCTATTTACACCAAAAATAACTTCCATGTTTTCACTGTAAAAGTCACCATCAGCTGTAATCCATCTTCATTTTCCCTTTTCCCATGTTTTTCCTCCACAAGCTTTTTAAAATACTTCATTGGGAGCTTCAAGGTAGTTCAGGTAGAAATTAAAATTCTGTGTAAAGCATCTTCTCACCAAAGGAGACCACAAGGCCTTAGCACTGTTCTGCTTACAAAATGAAAACTTGGAGCATTATTCTTATAGCCCAGTAACATGGTGGTAAGTCACAATGCAGTGTATGTTGAACTGTTTAATAGAAAACTAGTTCCAGATGTTCATCGACTTGAAAAATATCAGGATTCTTTTCTAGAAAAGAAACTCACAAATAATATACTTTTCCAGAAGTTAGGTCTTGTTTCACTTTTATTGCTGACTCCCTTCTTTTAAGTGAAATATTTCTCAAATACATATTATAGAACTATAAAATACTTTTTATTTGTACTAAGCATTAACATAGTTATAGAACTGGAAGCCTTACACGGAATGCATGATATTCTTAGTCACAGGAGAACAGGGATGGAGTTAAATGTTAGATATAGTGAAAAAGAAAATAGGTAAGAGTATCATGTAATCAAGGATGGATTTGATCTCCTAGAAATTAATGGAAGATCATTCATTGGAGAACATGGTTAGCACATCTGATTTTCATTCTTTACAATGTTAAATTCTAGAAGTGGTTATTTTTATGGTGATTTTAGTAAATGGGAAAGCTTTTTATTAATACAACAAATAGGTAATTTAGAAGCAATTACTATACTTCCATGTACATTAACCTGGGTTGAGAAAGGGAATACTAAGAGACTTAGTGGGAAAAAATTATTGGAAAGACTGAAGTTATAAAAACAGCTAATTTTTCTGAAGTGAAATGTAAGCATTTTCAAGAGTTGTTAAATCACAAGATAAAAAGAATTCACACTTATTTCAAAAAGAAAATTAGTTTCTTCAGAGTCTCCACATCAAATAAATGAAGCTTTGTCTGTTGAAGTGGAAGAGAAAACATGGGTTTGATGATCTTCCAAGTGAGACGTCTTCAGTGTCATTGAAAGTTAGCCACAATGAAAATGTAATTCCCTACTCTAGATCTTCCAGCAGCTCTTCAACAGCAACCTCCTTTCAGAGCATTCTCAGTTCATCTTTGAAAACCACAATATGACAGATCAATTGGAAACTGCACCTTAAAAAAAAAAAAAAAGAAAGAAAGAAAGAAAGAAATGAAGGCAAAGGCTTGAACTTGATAGAAAGTTGCAACCTTCTTTTCTTCTAAAAACATCACCTTCAGTGTAGCACAAAATGAGCAATTTAAAAGTGATTGAAGCACTTTGCCCTAAATACTCTCATTCAGACAGATTTAAATTTATAGTTTTGTATTAGATACTACAAGTGAAGAGACAGAAGAAAAAAATTAAAGAAACAACTAAAAGAATCAAGTTTGATGGTAAAGCAGATGGTTCACTGCACATGAGAAATGATCCAATAATGGATACAAGTATCCATAGAGAAAAATGAGTTCCTACTAAATGCTATTGATTTTGTGTCTGAAAAGAAAAGCAAACAATATTGTGTCCAGGCTGGTATAGACGTTGCCTACTAGTTCAAAAGAAAAGCATAAAAGGGATCTTTTTTGTTTGTTCGAATTATGGAAATAAAGAGAATAAAGCCATTTGCATTAAAAATCACTTTAAACATTTGTATGGTAGGTGTTCAATATACTTTGAAAATATAATTGTGAAATAACATAGCATCTGACACCGTCATATGGCACATTTTGGGAGTTCAAATACTCTCCTGCAACCATCAGTTTCACATTTGGTTGATTAAAAGAAGAGGATTGGTGCTGCACCTTCCCAACAGCATTCGGAGGAGGTCCATGGAAAATTGTTGACCTGATTTTCATTTACAGTAAGATGATGGCTTGAATTGCATGAAGTGACCTAAACACACCTGTAAGACCATTTTATGCCATCCAAGCAGTATTATGTCTCCTTTTTGTTAAAGGAAATCAGATCTAAAAGGTCTCTATCAGAAATAACACAGGCATTCAAATTGATATTGAAAAGAAGGTGGGCTGTGGTCAAAACACAACAGACATTACTGGTTTTGTTTTACAGAGATGCTGCATTTACAAAAGCTATTACATTGTGGTTTTGAGGGACAGAAAGTTTATGGACATACAAGTCTACTGTCATGGTCACAGTGAAAAAATGACATGTCTAATTAACAGCTAGAACCATTAATTAATTATAATTAGAAATGTTATTAACGCAGCATCACTGATTATTAATACAATTGCCAGATTTAGGTCTAAATTAGGAAAAAGTAGCAGAAATATGGTAAGTAGGCTCTAAGCTTACTTTTCTTCTTTCTTTTAACACTTTCAGGCTTTGTACATGACATATATGGGAAGAAGTTATGTCACAATTTATGTCAGAGTAGTAAAATTTGGGAGTAGAATCACAGTGGATAGATACTCAAATTCTGAAATTTTTGCAAAATACATATAGTTCTGTTCAGCAAGCTCAGTATGCCTCTATGGCGATTCAGATTACTTTAGTTGAACGGTTAATCTCTGAAAAACAGTTTTTCAGTATTCTGGAATGGCTTTGCAGAATCTGGCAGCCAAATCCACTGAGCATTATCTGTCCCTACTGATCTTCCTTCCCCCTGATGGCCCTTCTATCTAAAGGGAGTAAAAATGTTTCATTGACAAAAACTCTCTGAACACACTAGCACGGACCATGACCTTTCCAGACATCTTTCTTCTGGAGTGCCATGGCACCAGAGAGGAAACTGGTAAGACCTTTTTCCTTATACCTTAAAGCTGCTTCTTCTTGCTAAGAGGGGAATGGCGGTCAGAGAAAGCAAACTACTTGACAACCAAAGGAACAAGTAGGAAAGCATAGTCATGGGTCATATAGGGGTACAATATTTATCAAGATGTGAGAAGAACAGCACAAGCTAGGATGGGTAAACAAAAAGGGAGGAAAAAAATTATTTAATTAACAGAACATGTAATTAAACCTGAGTCTCAGTGTTCTTTTGCTATTATAAAATATATCTGAAATCTACTAGCATAGTGCATCCCTTCTACCCTACCTTCTACCCTTTGACCTGTGTTGCAGTTTACCATTATTACTGGTGATTGTGTTAGTGCAGTCTGACTCTGAGAGTGGCGTGTACTATGAATTTAAAGATTAGAACCCTACTATTACAGAGATCAACATAGGCCCTATGATGGAATTTGCATTCACCCTTAATTAATTATTTATTCCATATAACTAGAAAAGTAATAAGATTGTGCTAACATTCTAGAAGATAAGCAGACTTACCTAAGTAATTATAGATCTGTTAACCTGGCATCAATCCGTGCCAATATAATGGAAAGTTATTAAGGATTTATTAGAAAAAAAAGAAATGAAGAATGGAAATACGAGTGCCAGTCAAAGTAGATTTCCAGAAAATCAGTCTAGTCAAAGAAGTCTGATTGACATTTATGTGTTTACTAATTTATACAAGCAATATATACAGATTCTTACAAGGCGGTTGAATTGGTACTAAAAAAATTCTAATTCAAGAACGAAACCTATAAAGTGTCAACAGGCATGTGCTGCTCTGGTTGAAGAACTTGGAACACAAAAAAGGGTTGCCAATAGGGAGTCGTCATAAATGGAGTTTACCTTGTACAGGGATTGATACTGATGCTATCATTGGGCTAGTGGAAGTCTAATGCTATTCAGAATTTTTCCCATTATTCTAGTAAATAAGTGGTACTAAATGTAGTAGGTAAAATTTGTGGACAATATAAAAATGGGAGAAATAGTAAATACTGAACAAAGCCGGGGCAGTCTTGCAGGACCACTTGAACTGTTTAAGTTATGCCCATTCACAGGAATTTATATTTTAACACTGACAAAAGCAGGATCATATATTTTTAGGGGCAGAAAACATATTGTCTATTGGTATATAGGAAGAGGAGTTTTTCCTGGAAAACAGTGATTCTGAAAAGATTTCAAGGTCACAGTGGACATATGACTCAACATGGGTTCCCACTGTAATGATTTGGCAAAAATAGGTCATTTGAATAGGAAATGATCCACTTGAGAGATCATTTAAATTTTGGATATGAAATTGGCACTGGAATCCTGAATAAGTTTCTGGGGTTTGCATTTTAAAAAGAGCAGTGAGCATTTTGAGTGGATAGAGAGCCACAGAAATAATTCTGGAGAATTGCTTTCTAGTTTGAAACCTGAAGAGCCCAGTCTGCTTAGTTCATTTAAAAAAAAAAAAAAAAAAAAGGAAAGAGAGAAAGAGAAGGTATTCAGAAGTTATTTTATTACAACGTATAAATACTTTCATGTGGAGGAAATCCCACATTCTAAAGGGCTCTTCATTTTATGGGAGATAGGCATAGTACAATGGCATCCTTTTGTGCTGGAACCTGAATCCAGATAAATTGACATTAGAAACAAAACTCACATTTTTTAACAGTGATGGAATAAGCTACAGAGGAAGACTGAGATATCCTAAGATGAAGGTCTGAAATCTCTAAAGAAATATGAATAACCTTCAAATCAAAACAGGATTTTTTAAAATGTGTGTTAGTGAAAAATAAGTTAGTAGCCTTTAGTACAGAGTGAAATTCAATAGACTGTGATATGCCAGAGATACAACAAAAAGATTTTAAAGTCTTTTCAGACCTTTGAATGTATAGGAAAAAATGCATTTTACTTACAAAAATAGCTCAAAAGAATTTTAAATTTCTAAGTCATGCATTCAGAAAGGAAATAAAAGAATGTAGGCTTCCTGGGCAAACTTGACTCCAAACTATTTTATCTATGCTTTATGAAATAGTCCAATTATATATTCTTAGATGTTGGTAGCCATGTAGAAAATGGATAAAGCACAAAAGAGGGTAAAAGGCACTGTCTGCGTAGACCAGTGGAATAGTACCGTGGAAATATTAGGTGATCATGAAATTAGAAACTTATTCTAATGAATATGCATGAACAAAACTACTGCTGGCATCTACCAGCTTGTGAATGCTTGTCTCTGCAACATCTGTGATCCTTTAATGGGAGCAGTGAGATCGAATAGGAATGACAAAGAGGCCAAGGCAGTCAAATAGGAAGAGAGTATCCTAAAGGCAGATCTTGCTGAGAAGGCTACAGAGTGCTTTAAAAATATTGTGGAAGAAAAATACCTCTTTTAGGAATTGTTTATGCTTTCAAAAGAACTATTTAGACCCAATTCTTCATTTGCTTTGTCCTATCGTAGTTTAACTAGGGACAAATCTTAAAAGCTATTATGTTTAACTAATTGCCAGATTGATCCAGATTGTTTGTCCAAGCGTACTAGGTTGGCTGAGCAGAGCTTGATGGGAGTCTGGAGATGCTGGAATGAAAGGAAAGAGATGTCATTTCTGTAAATTTCGTACATGGTTCTCCAGTTTCAGGGATAATTGAAAAGTATGATTGAAGAACTGTGAGAACTCTAAATTTTATTTCACATTTCTGTAGGCTGAAAAGGCAGATAGAGGAAATGTCATAACACTGTGAATAAAAAAAAAAAATCTCAGCTGCATATAGTGCCAGAGGGGTAGCTTTTTCTGCCATATGCTACCTCAGGAAGAACTTCAATGGGCTTCTCTCATGGAATAGTAGTAGTAAAACAAAAGCAATACAGAATAATAAGAAACAAATATAGCAAGCCAGTGAATCTGGATGTTCTTCTGTTTACAGGCTATAAACTTGCATTTTACAAGGTATACACTTTTTTGTTTGAAAAAAAATCATTGCGTAAAATTTATCGGTTCTTCATTTCCCTTTGCAACACCTTTCTTCTCATCCTCCTTTCATGAAATAAGGAATGAAATCAATGTAATAAGGGAAAAAATGCAACAACCTTGGTGCCTCTAGTAAGAAGTACTAGTGGGAATTATACCACGTTGGGAATGTTTTCCTGATTTCATCAATATTCTTCAAATATCACTGATCCAAATGATGTTCATGGAGTTTCCTTCATACTGTTTTGTACTTTGTAGTCCATTTCCTATATCACATTAACCATAACGCTAATATAAGACATGTAATTCGGTTACTTTGGTGACCTACTGTATTTAAATATGAAAAGAGGTTTTATAAGGAAGAAGTGTGGTCTTCATGATTTGAGAATTAGTTGGAGAATAAGGATAATGACATTCAAAGGACAAGGATAGTATATCCAGTGGGAATAATGATACGGTAATAGAAATGACTATCACCATTATGAACGAATACAGAAAATACAGACTTCTTACCCTGAGAAAACAGGAAATCTATATTATGTGCCAGAAAGAACTGGCACATGAAATTGCAACTCCACTACCAAGGATTTTCAATTAATCTTTCAGTTCTGGGATGGTACCATGTGGTTAGCAAGTATCAAAAATTGTTTGTTTTTAAAAAGAGAGGGGAAAGCTACAGGATTGTTGTTTTGACCTTGATGTTATGCAAGGTCTTAGAAAAAGTTTGAAAGGAAGAGTAATCAGTTTGTGCTCATGAAATTGGCAGATAACAAAGAGTTCAGAGGTATTAATAATATTAAGGAGAATCTGCCTATAGGATATGAAAAATGAGATGACTGTCAATAGGAATCATCACAATGAGAAAAAAATTAATACTGCGAAGTCTTGCATTTAGGGACCTTCTGCTGTGAGCTGGAGGCTCATTGGTCAGCAGGGATGCAGGAAGTTCAGACTCTCTGTTTATTAAGATAAACCCACTAAGAGTGTTTTTCAGACACGAAGAAGGCAAAACCACATTTTCTGTGGGCATTGGAAAATATTGATGCAATTAGGTCAAAATACTGTTAAGATCTCATCTGGATTACTGGTATCAGTCTGACCATCTGCACTGGGAAAAAAGTGAATTTAAACTGGAACAAACGCAAAAAAGGTCTACAAGGACCATTAATGGAATGGTAAGAAGTCTTTTGAGAGGAGATGAAAAGAATGTGGCTTTGTTTGGCTGACCAAGATGAAGATTTAAAAAGTATATGATTACTTTCTAGAAATACATTTGGGGGTAAATAGCAAGTAGGGAGAAGAACAATTCAAGTTAAAAGATAAGATCAAATTGATATGAATTAATCAATAATACATTTAGACAGGAAGTTAAAAGAAGTTCTCTAGCCATCAGAGAAATAAACTTCTGGAACTGTCTTCCAGACAGAGTAATGGGTGCAAGGAATCTGAATTGCTTACAAGGTGAAGCTTGATAAATTAAGGACAGGCTAGGGATGGTCATAAGGTTGGAAGGTAAAGCTTGTGAAATAAGGCTTTGTGCATTTTGTTTTCTGTGATTCTTATAAGAGCATTAAAAAAATATTTGCTTTCCATGCATGGCTGCATCAGGAAGTGTTTGGTGCCACGTGGTTTGTTTGCTGGAAAACTAATAAGTGGAAGAGAGTGAAGCCAGAAAACTTGGTAATGAGAGACAATGGCACAGGCAAAAGGAAAAGCCAAGTAGTGGCATGGTTTCTCTCCTGTAGATAGTAGGCACGTCCATGAAAGCAAACTGACTGTCTTTTCAAGGACATGTTGCAGTATGGGATCCAAGGGTTTCTATGGCTGATATGTGCAAGGACAGAAGATTGGGCTAACCCAAATGCACTCGTTAGATGAGGTTTTTCATCTCTTTCTGGATCCAGAGTATTCAGTAGTAATTGTTGTATTTAATTGTTGCATTTAATTACTGTATCACATGCTTCAGAGTTTACATTCATTGCCTGAATGGAAAACAAGAAAAAAATCTTGTTTTCGTCTCTCCTTTTCAGTGGTATAATTTCACTTTTGAAATGTTCTTCACCCTCCCATCTTTCTCTGATGAGATTGGCCACAGCTTCAACGGGATTTCAGATTTGATGCACTGATTTCAAGTCAGAAAGAAAATTCTTTTACTGGTCAAGTTGGCAAAGATCTTAGGAGTGTGGGGTGGGGGTGGAGGCTGCCTTCGCCTGTAGTTTGTAAAGTGGTTCACTTTAGGATCATTTAAGTTAATTTTACTTGACAATTCTTCTCTCGTTATAGAGGCCTAAGGCATTACATATTTCCTTGATATCTTTCTGTGATACTGTAGGTTTTGAGTAATTAAAGTACCTTTGTATTGTTAAAAGATAGTGGAGAGTAACTTCTGGAAGATGGAAGGTGTGCATGTTCTTGTGGACCCTGTTGGTGCCTGTAGTGTCCTTCTCAGTTCTGTGTTCCAGGATTGAACTGGTGCATGATATTGATGCTGGAGTTACAATTCAGAAAGTACTGCTTTATTGATGAAGTATAAACCTGAGTTCTTTGTTGTTTGATTTTGTTAAAAATTGGTAGTGTCTTTCTCAAGAATTGAGGTGCTAACTACAACTTTGTGATGAGTTTCCAGCTGACTGACTACATTCTCTCTAAAGTTTGAACGAGGCATGATACACTTCATCATTCCTGAACTGCTATGTAGTGCTGTTGTGTGCTTTTCTGCATCTGAGAGTTTGAATGCATTTAAATTATGGGACAGTTTAAATTTATAATCATCATCATGCTGTCTTGCAAAGAGCAGTTTCTAAGACACATTGTGCTGAGACATTAACATTTATCATCTTATGTTGTTATTAAATTATTATGAATAGTATTTATACTTCTTTGCTATTAAGTATGAGATAAAGTATAAAAGCATTCCCTGCCTTAAAAGAGATTGTAATGATAAAGCCCCAAACCAGACACATAGTAAAGGAAAGCATTAAGTGTAGTGAACAGTTGGTAGTTCAAGACAAATGAGTAATTTACCTCCAGAAAAGAAAAATGCAAAC
>NW_010132307.1:21232-25918 GCF_000699245.1 Pterocles gutturalis
TGTAGGGAAGACTTTAAAAGACATATGAGAGATTCTAATGGACAAAAATAGTATTACCTTGTATTCATTTTTAAGCTTTTACTGAGTTATTGAAGTAGCTGAGCTGCTAATAAAATATTCAGTCTACTTTTAAAAATCTGAAATAACTTACCATGATATTTTAAATATTTGCATGGAGTTAAATGTTGTACCTATTTATAAATGCTGCCAGGAAGGATACTGAATTTACAAACTAAATGCAATTAAACCAATTAATTTATCAGGGACTTTATTTTCAAGTAGCTGCACTAGAGATCAGTATTCAGAACAAAACTCTTTCTTATGTAAGAAATAAATTTGTAAAATTGTAAGTTATTTTAAAAAATCTTGAACTTAGGTTCACAGAATTTGTTTTAAAGATACTATTTTTTTGTCAGGTTATCAAATTTGGGACATTTTTAGGCTTCTTAGACCTTGCCCAATATGGCAGATCCATTCCCAATGTTTGTCATTCCAGGGCATAGAAATTGCCTTTATGCCATTGAAAAATATGCTGTTGTGGGGAATGGTGTTGAAAGCCTTTCCCTAAAGGGTCCAGAAGAGACACAGGCCTTAGGTTGAGAGTCTAAAATCTAAAATTTAAAAACTAGACCATGTCCTAAAAGATCATGTAGGTATGGCCAGTACAGCTTCTTTTAATTTAATCTTTTAAATGGGGAATTCTCTTATAAAGCAAGACTAGAAAAAGCTGTAGGGGAACCATGGCTTATAGGGTTTTTTTTGTTTCTTCCTCCCTTCCAGGGGAGGAATGTACTTCCTTCTCCCTTCTACACCTGCTTTCTTATTTTATAGCCTCCCCTGCTAAGAAGAGAGTTTTCGTCTCTTCTTTCTAGCAGTCTAACAAGTCACAACTGTTAGTTCAAGCAGTGCATAGGAGCTACTTTCCTGTTTTCACACAGCAGGAGAATTTAAATGCAGAGTGAACCAGGAAGGGGTTTATGTGTGTTATCCCTGACACAGAACTGTTAAGTGGATTCCAGTGGGTAAAAGTTTAGAGTTTCTCAGATGAAGTGAAGGAGAACAACTCCTGTAATATGAGCAAAGAAAGCAAGAGAAGATTCTCCAACAGTAAATGGATCTGTTTAGTCAACAACGTTGGATCCTATCTCAAGAATACAAACTTCTTGAATCTACACTGAGTGGATCATTCATCTATAGCAATGTGCCGCTTAAGCTTGCCTGGCCAAGATACCATCAGTTGGCATATTTGGAGGTGCTTATGAAGGAAATGTCAAATAATCAAACAGTTATTGATGCCTCAACATCTTTAGGAAGCATTTTCTCTGGACTAAATGAGAGTCCAGGAAAATTAGTCCTTTGTGTAAGGGAAGTCAAAGTTCAAAGACAACTTTATGTCACTGAATTTCTGAAATCTATAGATCCCATCTTGCTGGCATAAACCTCTCAGAGTCAAGGAGCTGCTTTCATATTATTATTTTGAAACACCACGTAATAAAAATCATGTTTAAGCAAGAGAACAGCTTTGAAGCCATTGCTGATAGTTTAGATAGCTCTAGAGTTCACGTCCTGACTTTGATTTTCTTCCAGGCATTCTGTAACTTGGGTTAAGGTTCTGCTCATCTATCACCCATCCCTCTGGCAAGAAACATTGTTTCTATATCTGTCAGTGTATAGAAATTCAGGCATCATCCTCTTTCAGGGGAATACTCCTTCAGACGGTTTCAGAGTGGCTTGTGGCATGCCTTGTAAGTACATTTATATCCAAGTATACTCCCTTGCAAGTGATCACTTAAAACCTTTTTATTTTTCCTTAGATACAGAAAGAAGAGGGAAAGGGTTTTGACATGGGGGAAAAAAAAAAAGCTAAGCAAGATTTTTATTTTGTCCACAGGTACATAGACTTAAATTTGACCATTCCTTACAAAGCCTTAGAAGGTGGTATTAAGTGTCCCTGCTGTAAAACAAGTGGAAGAGTAAAGAGAACTAGTTAGGTGGCATTGAACTTCTAGTGCTGGATGCCAGTCCTGAGTTGGTTGGTTCATTGGTTTGCTCTATAAATTTAAAAAAGAGAGATATGTGGGAAAATAAAAATAGCATAGAGGGTGAGTGTAACCTTCATTTATGTCATAGCACACAGAGTAACTTCTGGGAAGTGGCAGGCCTACCATTCTTCTTTGACACTTAAAGACTTGCCCTAGTTTTAATTTGTTAAGGCACTGCTTTCTGGTCACTGGCTCATGGGAGCATTGTGCAAATTGAGGATTGTTGTGGCTGCCTGCATCAAACCTTCATTAGACAGAAAGCAAATGTAAGGAAGATAGGAAAGACCAGAGGAGAATTTGTGGGAGAGCTGGGCACACCACTACTTTGGGGGAGAAAATGTTTGTAAGAATCTTAAAATCATATTCCAGATATTAAAGATTCATCTAAATGTGGTACAGATATCATCCAGTACTGTCTCCTCACCCAACCATTTGTGTAGCTTTTTTAGAGACAATTTAAAAAAAAGCCCTAAAGGACAGATAATAGATATTAAACTGGGTGGGAGAAGAGGGGCAGGCATGCCTAGCAATTCCAGTGATGCAACTTGTTCCTTTCCCTGTCTGTTGAGTTGTTCAGTCTGACAACCTTCCGGTTCACAAACCTAAAAATGTTGCCAAATAGCTGCAGAAAAATAATTTCCAGAAGAGTGGCATCTGATTTATTTCCTGCAACCTACCCAGCCTTGTTGTGGTTTTGGCTGCAAGATTGCAAGTCTAAAACTGAGAGAAGTGTCATCATCCCCTAGAGACACTGTCCAAACAATTGAACATGTTTGAAGGAAAGGTTTTTTCTTTGGCTCTCTCAGTACTTGTAGCTGCCAATTATTGAGTAGTTATGGCCAGACACAGACTCACTGTGGTTCATGGCTGGCTCTTGGGCTCAGAAGTATCTGGAATTGTTCAAGGAAGGCTAAGGAGGTGTCCAAACATTTCCTCAAGGTTCCTTTGATATTTTGTCCTGCTGGCAGTCTTTAGGCATGATGGTTTCTCTCAGGAGACATTACTGACTCATATCTGAGAGATTGGGCTAGTATAGGAACTTAAATAGAGAGATGAGAATTCTTTTTCTGTTCATCTGAGAAACTGGACTCACTCAGATCTCTTCAGCTCAAGCCAGACAAGGTTTTGGAAGAGCTGAAAGCCGCAGAGTTCACAGCCAGTTTTCAGGGCTTGAATCAAACTCTGCTTTTGCAGAAAATCTGTTAAGTTCTTTAAGTGACAGCAGTTAGCAGTCCTCTTTTAGGAAGTGGCCACCTGCAGAAACCACAAGAATCTGCCACTCCTAATCAAAGGAGAACACAAAAAACAACACCTCTCTTTGCTGTTCTCCCTCTTCTGCCCCTTTCAAAAAGAAATCAAAATTGCCCCTGAAGTCCAAAGTTAAAGCTGAGGTTGAACCTAGATATCATTTATGAATACAACTGATAGACCTAAAGCCAGAGAGGAGATGTTTTTATTTCTCTCCTTATGATGATTCTTTGTCTTGCCTTTTCTTTGGGTCATTTGGTTTGAAAGGCTCAAAAGGGTGGTGATTCTGACTAGAAACAGAACCAAAGCCTATAGGTCTCATCCCCTTCTGCTCCTGGTATTTTGCTCATTAAAAAAAACTCTTGAAGAGTATTACTTGGCCATGGTGAAAATGTGAATCATAGAAGACATTGGCAGGAGGAAGAGTTTCAATTTCTGTATTCTTTTTCCAAACACACACACACACAATAGATACTGGATTTGAATCTCTGCAATTTGGACAAATAACTCAGTAGAAGGAAATTCTGCATGCTTTACTAGAGGAGAGTAAACTGTCCTTTCAGCGTTCAGGATGGGTTTGGGTCTCTAGGCCTTTGAATCACTTCCATATATATCTCAGTAAGACAAGAAAGTACATCATGTTCTTGGTAGGCTGTGACCATTGCCTTTCAAGTTGCTATCCTTCAGATCTTCATTAGTCCTTAGGCTATCATTAAATGCTTGGCAATGGTTTTATCTTACCTTTGTTGTTAACATCTGCAGGTGCATTAGCTATCTAGAAAACTTACTTACTCATTAGAGACCATTTTTACAGTAGGGTAGTTCATTTCTTCTGGGAAACTTATTACTTGAAGAATCCCTGTCAAAATAAGACTTTCTTTTGCCCCATTTCAGGTTCTTCCCTTGACAGAGGCCACCTGGGGTCTCAAAAGGATTCTAGTTTATGTGTGCTTGGACAGCTTATAAAATTTAATGCAGACAGGAGATCAAGCTGTATCCACAACAGAATACCCAGGTTATATTATTTTGTTAATTTTATACTGAAGAATTATATGCAGTTTGGATATGGTCTATACCAGAAGAAGAGAGTTTAAAGTACAAAATAAGCATTTGAAGTTTGGACTTGGTACATTTTCCATCAACACATGTGTCCTAGGTTAAGCACAGACTGCTTAAAGTTAACTCTGTTAATTTTTTTTTCCCTCTTCTTCATAAATAGCTAGCAAGAAGCTGTGTTTTGGATTTATGCTCAGGAGAAAAGTTGATAAGAAAAGGAACGTTTATAATTATTGCTAGGATACTTTCAAGGACAAATACCTTCAGCCTCTCTGCTCTCCGCAGACAGAGCAGGGGGAAGCCTGGGGGTGGGGCACCGTCCAGCTGCGAGCCTAGGATT
>NW_010132308.1:0-34354 GCF_000699245.1 Pterocles gutturalis
ATTCTATGATTCTATGATTCTATTAATTATTTTTGGCTAGCCACCAGTGGCACAGCCATGGGTCCAGTGTGTCTGTTAGCCAGTGACCAGCCACTTACCTTCAAGTTGGGGAAGATTTATACCATGACTCATATCTACTCTCTTGAACCTGGGTTAAGCTGAGACAGAGTTAACTTTCTTCATAATAGCTAGAAAGAGGCTGTGTTTTAGATTTGTGCTCAGAAGAAAGCTGATAAAAAGTGATGTTTACACGGCTGCCAAGGTCTTTCAGCTTCTCTGGCTGTCCGCAGACTGGAGAAGCTGGGAGGAGCACAAGCCCCATTACTGGGAGGAGCACAGGCCCAGTTACTAGCCCAGGATTTGATCTTAGGTTTGGGCCTGAGACCCAAAGTAGCCAATAACCTATTCCATAACATCCACGTCATGCTCAGTATATAGGTGAGGACCCTCTGGAAGATCATCCCTTTTTGGTTCCGGATCTCTTTTGCTCCGGGTCATCTTGCTCCAGGTGGTCACTCTCCCAAGGCCTTCCTCCCCCCACCTCGGTCAGCTCTCGGTCTGGGACACTTGGACTGTTATCTCCGTTCTGTGAGCACAGTTTCGGGACTCTCCTTGCTCCAGGATCGTTAGCCGGGAACAGGCTGAGCCTTGGTCATTGGGTGGGGGGGCAGTATCACTGTGTATCCCTCATTTGTATATTTGTATATAGTATTATTTTCAGTATTATTGTAGTTCAGTTATTAAATTGTTCTTATCTCAACCCCCGAGTCCTTTTTTCCCTTTATCCCTTTAATTCTCTCCCCTATCCCCAGCTGGAAGGGGTGGGAATCAGGTGAGCGGGTGTGTGTGAGTTGGCCCTGAGCCAAGGGTAAACCCATCACAAAACTTAAAATTATTTCTTCTTTCTGAGATGCAGAGACAGCTGAGAACTCTCAAGAATTAATGAAAAATAAATGCCATAGTATTCTTCTGTAGGAAACTTCCAATAGGTTTATGTATATGTGTATGTGTTTATGCACATATACATGCACACACAGACTGCACCATTTCAGCAGGGGACTTTCTATTTTATGTTCTACTTGGGCTAACACTTGCACTTTAATACCAGATATCACTGCGAGACATAATGAGGGTCATTAAATGTATTTATTAGCTTATTAAACTGAACTGCCTTCACTGTTGCAGCTGGCCTGTGTTTTATAGAAAACCCAGCAAATCCCCAAAGTCACACAACAGGAGCCCAACACACTTTAGCTGATGACAGTGTAAATATCAAATTTACTAGGGCTAGCAAGTGGCAAACACAGTTCTGGTATGTTATTTAAAAACCTGCCATGAGGCATAGTACGTAATTCTCAACTCATAAGAGTAGAGTTGCTTTGGAAGGAAATATGAGAAGAATTTGATAGGATTTAGTGATATTTTCAGGGATACAGTTTAATTATAAGCAGCCAGGAAGCTCTTAGATACTAGCTGCAGGTCTGATCCAATGACCATTGAAGTGAGAGAAGGCTTAAGCTGGTTATATGGGTTGGCTTAACATGGCTTTTAATCATAATATATGAGATAGATACACTTGAAGTGCTCACAACATTGTCAAAAGTTTTGTGGAAATAAGTTTAAATTTTTAGTTAAGTTCAGGCAGGAAGAAGGAGAGCCCGATGGGTGCTGGTTATGTAAATGGGGTGTATCTGTGTGTGCACACATAAATGCATTTATGGTTTTCCAATGAGCAACATACCTTTCTCACAGGCTGTTTGCTGCAACACAGCTTTTCCTCTGATTTTTAAGACATTAATATTTCTTCTTTCACACTGGGATTCCTCATCCCTCATTTCAAACATTTGGGGGGCTGCAATAATGGGGTCTTCTCAGTGCCCCAGGCAGGGCTGGATGTAAGAATGGTGCCAACGCAGGATGAGGTTCCGCTGCTCACCACCTCCTCCCAGGGGCTTGGTTGGGCGGAAACATTGCTAAGGAGCCCAGCTGCAGCCAATTCCCCCGGCTGTGCAGACAGGCAGACCGAGCAGGGGGCTCTGCCCTCATCAAAACGCTAGGAGGCTGGGCTCGTGTCTCCCAGCCCTGGGATGTTGCAAGGGTTGAGATCCTGGAATTGCGCCAGGGTTACACTGTCCTTTAACGCTCACTTTCTGGTAGTCCCACACATGCAAGGACGATGGGAAAGGCTCAGACCCTCTCAGACATTTCTTGAGCTGTTCCTCCAGAGCAAAGACGAATGGGCAAGTCCCTGGAGTGACTGGTAGATGCAGTATCAGCCACACTTTTGGCTGGAGATGGCTCTGCATTACCAAAAAGAAATCAGAAAGGGATTAGTCACAAGGAAGTACACTTTGTTTTTAAAAGCTCCTCTCATCTAAACAACCGTCTCAGACCTAGTCGGGAGGAGAGTCTCCCAGAGCACTGGATGAGCAATGCAGCCAGGTGAAGACAGAAAAGCTGCTCAGCTGCTGTGAGATAGCTGTGACTAAGAATGATGACCTTGCAAAACCACCATCTGCCTTAATAAAAGAAAAAAAAAATCCAGTGTCTCTTCTCACTCCCGTAACAAGGAACTCACTAATGGTTTTGCATCATTTTCCATCATGCAGAAGGAAAACCCCTGCTGAGGTATTTTTACTCTCACTCTATCTCACTGTCCTGCTCTAACACCCACAGTTTTCCTGAAGATACAGTCACTGCTTATTCAAAGTCCAAGTGTAGGGGGACCTTGAGCTGTTCTGCCAAAAGCTTTCCCCTTCCCCCACCACCCCCGCCTGAATCGCTGGCAGCAAACATAATGGCAAAGGGTGTCACATTCTTCTTACTGTAATTCTGTAAAGCAGGCTGGGATATTTTCCGAGATTCCTTGTAAAGCTGGATGCAAGCAACTGTGTACATATGCACACAGTCAATCGCCAGTAAGTCATCTTAAACTCACATATCTGGAAAATTAAAGACCGATTTGGTTTTCTTATAATGAAAAGTGTGTATTCAAATTATAATTGAAGATTTATTTCTTCAGGCTTTGTTCTTCCAAGCTCTTTGTTAAATTTCATACACAACACAAAAGTGTATCCTGGATAGCTGAAAGGCATGAATTATAAGTACCCACACCCCTACACACACATTTTTATAATGGCTTAGGCTGACACAAGCCAGGAAATTCAGAGTTCACACTCACATGGCCTTAGTTCCTACCTTTGAACACACAAACTCTTCTCTCTATAGGTCTAAAAATAGCCAGTGGGACTTAACCCCAAATTTCTGCACAGCCCTGATTATATTGGCTCTTCCTTCCTCAGCTTTATCTTTTACAGTCTCTCTTGCTCATTTTTCAAAAGATAATACTTAGAAAGAGAGATTGAGAAAGGATTAATTAGTTTTCTATAAGACCAATGTTATTTTGGAAGCACTGGTGTATTTTTTTAATTTTAGTATATCTCAAGCACATGCATATTTTATATGTTCTTATCAACACAGTAAAAAATATTGTAATTAAGTAATCCAAGGACTCAACAGTTTAGAAATGCCAGAATAAATTGCTTCCTCTAGCCCATTCACTTCTCTTACACTTATGTACACGGAGATGGCTTCCACTTAGGGTCAATCTCCGTTCACTCTGGCACTTGCCCTTATCAGGCTCCCTCTGCCCTCCCTCTCCTCCCAGCTCCCTGTCACCTTGGCCAGTGAAGCCCAGTCCTCCAAAGCACTCATCAGATCACGGCTTCTCACCCCTCTTACCCTATTTTTCCACCCCGGTCCTAAGCTCCTGGCCCAGAAAAGCCAGCGCTGTCTCCCAGCTCTCCTGTCAAAGCACGGTTCTCACCAGAGACTCTGACACATCACGGTGGAGGGAAATGGGCTGTAGAACATGCAATTATTTCACACGTGCACAAACACACCTTCTATCAGCAGGTCTCCCACGCGCTTTGTCTGCCATCTGTCCAGGTCAGCGGAGGATACAAATAGCCCCATTTTGACAATGAAGGCAAAGGAAAGACATAGGGGCTAAAGGCAAGAGATGAGAGGGAGTTTGAAGCCAGCCTGGCAGTATGGGATGTCTGCCTGAGCTGAGCAGCCTGGATGCCCAAGACTCCCTGCGCAGGCGCAGGCCTGGCTGCCCGCGTGCAGCGAGGGGGCTGACGCACAGCAGCAGCCGTTGTCAGGGAGCTGTGGGCAGCTGGTTGCCTTGTCCGCTGCGCATTTTGAAATTGGAAGGTCTCTGGTCACACGGTGGAAGAGGCTTACAGGTCTGCCTGGCCTGACAGGAAAAAAAGCAAGAAATTGAAACTGCAAGCTGCTCTCCCCAGCCAATTTATCCCTCAGGCATCAAAATGCACTTGTCCCCTCCCAGCCTGCTCTGAATGTTGATTTGGCCCATAGGCCAAGAAAATATGATTCTATGATTCTAAACCTGAAAACTGGGTCCCTGGCAAAGGGTGGGTCTTTCTTCTAGCAAACAAACCTGAGACATTTCGACTGAAGAAGGAAGCAGCAGCCAAACCTATGCTACCCCTGCACACCCCTTCCCACCGCGCAGCTTCCCCGAGCCTTCCTCGCCTGAGGCTGGGCCAGCAGTGAGCTAGGCAGGATCGTGGCTCCACAACCGAACATTATAGAACTTGTTTGGAAAGCAGTCGAATTCTAGTCCCTTCTTTTGTATTTTCTTTTTCAACTCGGTGATCAGCCAGTTTAAAAAATGCATTATCAAGGCTCCCCAAAAACAGGCTGCGGTGTCATGCCCCTTCCTATGCTGCCTGGGCAATTCCTGCAATCCTCAATTTGTCCAGAAATGTGATTCTGAGAAAAGCCTGTGGAGAGGCGGCATCCTGAGCAGAGCACTGGCTGACAGCAACGTGAAACAGGGAGCAAAAGGACTGTCACCTGCAGCTTGAGAACTCCAGGGAAAGCATAGTTTCTTAATTTTTTTTGTAAGTAAACAGGATTGCCTCAGAGAGACAGCTGACTCCATCTTCAGTTTCCTGTGCAACACCTGCAGCTCCACAAATCTGGCTAAAGTTTGGGTCAAAAAAAGGCTAGCATTAATAAAATCAAAAGTAATGTAATGAGTTTAACTGAGTGAATGGTTTCTAAACAGCCCAAGGTCTTTTGGGCTGTGACTGCTGGGACTGTGGACCTGAAAGCTTGTCAGTCTTTTCCAGAAATGCCAGCAGGCATTAGAAAGGATATTGAGTATATCCTGATTGACCCTGTGGTCCCAGTGTGCCTAGAAAGGCTTCCACCCACATCAGACATTTCTAGTGTCCTCAAAGGAGGTGCTTTAGAGCTTCAGCTCTGGTTCCCTCCCTCTCCCCCTTTTCCCACCTGGGAGCATGGGACCAGTGCTGAAGACAACAGTCCTGGCATTGCCCACTGTACAGCTGACCATAAAGAGCATGAAGGACTCACACCCCCCAAAAAACCCATCTCCTAACCATATCCTGAGTATTCCTTTAACCCTGTATTGTCTTTCTTACTTTGTCCAGTTCCTTAAGATGCTTTTATTTCCCAACTTTGCTCATGGCATCTTCCAGTTCTCTGCCAGTTCCTTTCCATCAATCTGTTCCTTAGTTCGCAACTCTCAATACAGATATTGTCCTCGGCTAAAAGGATGTCCCTAGCTCCCCTGACCCCACACCTTCTCATAAATCTTTAAAAACATCCTGATGATAAAGAGCAGCTTGTTGGTTACTCTTATTGTGCTGGCAGGTAAATTACCCTGGAGGAACAAGGAGCTTTCTGCCCTCAAGCCAATACAGGCACAGCCTCCTCCCCACTGCTGCTCTGCAAGAGTACAAAATAACAAAACAAGTACCTCTAAAAAGCCTAGGAAATTACACACTTTTCTTTACACTAATTGCTTTGTGTGGTCAGGAACACTGATGGGGTACAGAGGCCAGGGAAGCCATTTTCTTGCCCTTCAGCAGAGGCAGCATCAGTTGACTGGCTTTAATATAGTATCACTTATAACAAATATATGCAAAACTGATGCAAGCAGTAGAAAAATGCTTGCCACGTGGATAGATCTTACACAGAATACATTGTGTTGTTTGAATGCAGATTCAGGGTGCTGAATGAGAGGAGGCTCGCTGAGTTTTGTGGCGTGTGTGTGTCCATACCCAATACCTCCCTCTACAAACGTGACACTATAAGCTGTATCATTTCAAACTGAAGAAACGCAAGAAAATATTGCCAGAAGCAAGCAGTGTGTGCAGAAAATAACAGATTTAAAACCTAAATTCTCTTTTTTATTCTTTGTTTCTAGTCCACTCGAGTTTCAGTTGTTTCAAAGGACTTTCCTAAAAGAAAAAAGAGAAAAACAAAAAGCCTGAGCAGCAATTTGAGCTTGTGCTTTGTGTATAAGTCCCAAGCTTGAGCTTGTGAAAGTGTTTTGCTTTATCTTTGATTCAAGACACAAGCTGCTCATTTCACTAACACAGATCAGAGCCTACAAGTTCTCACATGGTTTGGTCCTGTAACCCAGCCAGTTATCTGAAGGATCTGTCCCACTGAGCTATTTTTATTATGCTGATTTTCTGTTTATCTCCCAGTAGAAGAGCTTTTTAAAACTCATTAATTGATACACTTTTTGGTTATTAGCCATTGGGATGCTGAGTGTACAGGTGCTCTGAAAGATGTGCAGTATCAGGTTACAGAATAGCTCTGATGTCATCTCTTGACTTTTGGGTCTGATTGTTGGAAAATAAAAAAAGCCAGTAATTGTGACTACATTTCACTAGAGCTTTCCATTCAGCAAACAGGCCAGAAGAATTTCTTAATTCTATAGGTTTCATTTTGGGACCTTATGTGTAATATCAAACAGATTAAATGAATTGCATCACTCCCTGATTCAGCATATGCAGACCCTTGCCCTTGAAGTTTCCCAGTCAATCCATCCTCTTCCCCCCAGTCATAAATAAAGTCAGGAGTGGAAGATTCCCTTCAAGGAAATTTATCTCTTTGACAGTCAAACAGGTGGTGAAGTTAATGCGAAGTCTCAAGAGAACTTGGTTGGTAAGAATGGCCCTGCAATAACTAACTGCAATGATTTACAAGGGACTAAATTGCCAGATTAGGCCTTGATAATTTTTCAACTCTTGACTTCATTATTACCTTGTGGATCTGGATCTTACATCACCTCTAGGAATGCCTGGGATCAAATTAAAGTGGAAACACCTGGTTGAAAGTCAGGTCAAAATACAGATTTAAGAACTAGGGGGCTATTTTCATGTGCTGGATCTGCTTTTCATGCATGGTAGACAGCTAGAAAATTCTGTTTCTCTGTGTTTGAGCTTTGTTTTCAAATGCCAGTCTGCCTTTTGTGTGTGCTTGCTAATAACCACTGCTCTTTGCAAGCACCCTCACTGCTTAGACATCTACAGATCTGACATGTGAAGCAGATTTATTAGTTAAATGAAGTGCCCAAGTGAGGTAAACCGCAAACTCAAAGACTTAGACCAGGATGAAAATCTGTGGTTTGATCTAACACAGCATGACTATCTAGGGAAGAAGGCAGAAGTACTCATGTAGCAAGGATTTGCAAAGAAATGAGATGATCCAGTGCTGAAGATGACATGAAAACCATTATTTTTTTAGTAATGTTTGAGATCCAAATAAAATTTTTTACCAGGAATTTGTATCTTGAACAATCCGGTGGAATGCTCAGAGGCACAGCAGGCAGTGATTTAATGACTGGAGACACAGTACCGCTACACAGCGCTGTTTGAGGAGCATCTCCTGCAAGCCTTTATACCTTCCTCCCCTTTGCATCTCAGTTGTCCTTCGCCAGCTCTTCTGCTCGGCTGGGGAGCTGCAGCCTGAGCTCACAGCTGGGTTACTGTGAGCCGGGGACTTCAGCACTGGCACAGGACAGGTGAAGCCATACAACAGAACGGCAGTGGGACTCTTTCATGGACACCAGGTAGAAAGTCAATAATTTGTCTACTCCAGACAGGGCTGCCAGGCCATCTAATGAGAAGACAGCTACTTATAGAGTAAAAGAGAAATCCTTTAGGCTTTTTACACTGCTGCATACAAGCAGTGGCTGTTTCAACAGAGAAAGCCTCTACCTCCCAGTGAGTCTCACTGATTTTAATGGGAGCCTGCATGGATGGCTTCAAGTGACAGACCTGGCCTAACAGCCTTGATCCTTGGAAAGGAAGCAGCTCAACCATGGTTGCCATGTGGAGTGGCTTAACTTGATTGGGAGCCATTCCTCAAAGGTACCACTGCACATGGCTGATAGCACCACTGGGCACGACACGCCGTTCAGAGACCAACATATCGGTGAGGCTGGGAAGGGCTTGTCCCCATGTTTCAGCAGCTGATGCATTGTTTTGTCCTTTTTAAGGGGTGACATTCTCCCACGTGTGGTGCCTTTATGTTTGAAAAAGCTGCATGTGCAACTGTCTCCCACCTGGGGAGAAGTCAAAGGTGCTTGACAGAAAACGACTGCCTCCCGGAGCGCTGGAGCTCCCTGCAGACATTGCTCTGCCCAAGGGGTCAGAGATCCCTAACCATCTATGTACACCCCTGTTGACGCACATATATTCTCACTCTCTTTTTCTGCCACGTGAAATGGGTGTTAGGATATGTGCTCTCTGCCTGTGGCCTTGTGTTTTATTTTTCTAGAGATGCTTTCATGGGGTTGTAGGTGAACAACACAGCACAATGGCTCAAGGGGCAACTTCTCCAGCCCGGAAGGTTGGTCTAGGAAAATCAGCCCCATGTGTGGGCCAGCCTGTAAGCAGTATCTATCTTTCCTGTTTCATTGCAGGCACTTGAAACTTCCCAGTGTAGGCTGTGCAAAAGCACAAAGAAGATGGTAAATAACTTCCCTTTTCCCCTCGTGAGAATGATGCGACAGATGGGGAGCTCTTGCATTGCCCATGTGGTTCGGTTCCTGGGCACCCCCAGGGTCAGACTCATCACCCACCGGCAGGGAGAGGAGACGAGGATGCAGCACCTCAGCAGGTGAGAAACCTCAGAGTCCTGACCATGACACTGGAATTGTCTTCAGGGAGTGGGACTCAAGGAAAAACTCCAGACAGTGACAGAGCAGGAAGTTACAGCAGCTGTAGGAGCTGCAGTTAATGAATTTCCCAGTGGGGCTTTAGCTTTTGCTCTGCCTTACTCCCTCTGGCCCACAGTGCTGTATTAGTTTCTCCACTTCCCAGCCATCCCGGTCCCACAAGCTGTTTTGTGTAAGAATTTTCAAGGCAGCAGATTGTGTTATGAGTCCCCAGTGACAGAATAATTTTAGGTCCGATTCCAAATATTTAGTAACAAAGGCTCAGCTTCCCAAGGTGAATCCCAGGAACACTGACAGCATCTCCACATCTGATCATTCAACCATCAGGAGGAAGGCAAAAATGAATACATGCATTTTTTGAGAAAACAAGAAACTTGGGTCCCACAAGCTCAAGGGTCGTGGAATTTCATGTGCAATTTTGCCCCTTCCATAAAAAGAGGTTGCTTGGTTGACCTGACCACTCTTATTAGATGCTCTGCATCTTCAGAGGAGAACACTCACAGGGGACTGCAAGTATTTATAATACCAAAATGCCAGGGAAAATTAAAAGCTGCTTATTGGAGACTCTGGGAACACTTACCTCCAAGTCTCTTGTACTTGCTAATTTCAGCTAAAACCTTGTGTCTTTTCCAGGAATGGAGAACTTGGGCACAACTTTTCTTCCAGTCCCTGTCCCAGTGCAACCTGAGCTGGACATGGGCTTGGTGAAAGTTACTATTGCTCTCTTTCAGTAAAGGTGAAATTAATTATCTCCTTGAGAAAACACCATCTCACCAACAGCTGTGGCTCAGAAGTACTCTGCCTATAAATAAGGATTCCACATTGAAATACAGTTCAAATTATTTTTTAAAACTTACTCCAAAAGCTTATAACCTCTTCATAGACCTGGCATTACTGCAGAGAGCTTAGTTTGTTCCCCCATCTAGTACAGACACACCTCTTCTAATTGCTCAATTTGTTCTAGTTTGCTACACAAAATAAGGATGTGAAAGAATGGCAGACCAGACGGAACTATCACTCAAAGAACCTGCATTTTCAGAACCTCCCTAGTATTCCTCAGAAATTCCCAGTTTAACCCTGGGACTAAAAAAATGCCTTATTTTGCACGTGTTAATGGATGACGTATTATGTAAGCTACCCGTTATTTTTAAATGTCAAAACTATTAGTTAAACAACCAGAGAATTGGTCACTTCTCTAAGTTCAGAAATAAAATATAGAGAGCAATTGTTTAAATTATTTTTATTTTGGGTCACTGCAAGCAGAGAAAAGCTGGCATTTCTTATCAGGTTATTTGGATTGTGGATACAAGTGAGAGATGAGAAAATCCATGTATCAATGTTTTTGCTGGACTGTTCTAGTTTATGGTCCCTCCACTGGCAGACTTGGTCTCATCTGCCTCATGCTTATTTCCCACCACTGTGAGCATTTGCCAGACAAGAAGCTGGCAATCCTCAGCATTTCAAGCATTGCAGTTCCCAGGCAAGCCCTGGGAAAATGGAGGCCTTGAGGAAACACCGGTCCCTTGGAGCCATATCTGCATTAGGGCTCCCACTGTTGCTACCAGAAACGAGATTGAACTAGTAGGAGTACACGACAAGAACTGGCAATGAAACCTCTGTGCAGACACCCATAAAAACAAAGAGCACTGTCAATAGCTTGATTTTGGGATGCTTGGGAGGCCTTAATTCAACCCTTTCCTCCAATTTTGCTATTGACATGAAACTACTCACCTTACACGCCAGAGGTTTAACTAACCAAGAGCTCCTGTCCAAAACAGCTGGGAAGGTCAATATTCCTAGCTCGCAGAGCGGCAGGGATGCAAGCTGAAAACCTAACATCCTAACCACCCCGCTGTGCTCCCGCCTGCCCATTAACTACTGACACACGTGAAGACCTAACTTGTATTGAGTAACTTTTCTTCTAAACAGTGGATCAAAATGTTCTTGTCTGTTAAGAAAATAGAGCAAGTTTAAGCTAACTTTGCTTATCCATAGCTTAAGTGGATGAGCCCCAATGAAGGTTTGTATTTATCTTCTAAGGCCATGTTTAGACATGACAGTTGATGTAGACGAGAGTACGACAGGCATTCAAAACATGCTGGCTAGTCCTGAATAAGTCCCAGAGCACAGAACTTCTCACTGCGGAGCCTTGTTCTTGTTTAAGTTAGGCTGAAAAAGTTTATGCTTATTGCAAAATATAAGGATATGCACACATGCACAAACACAGGCACACACTTAAGCACAGTTATTCCAGAATAACTTCTGAGGAGGGACATGTGTCGATGAACCCTAGCAGATGAGCTCAGGACCATAGCTGCCTGCAGCTGCGATGAGAAGGGAGGGCTGGATGTCAGCACACGAGTGGGATGCTGTGCATGCACATGCTCTGCATGCACACACTCTGCAACAGAAGCTGCTAGTGTCGGGTATGGAGGGGAGATCCCTAGAGCCATCTTAGCACCCCATTCTTCCTCTCCTGCTAAAAATCTGTCCCTGGATACAGCTATTAGCTTTCCTAGTGGCTCAGCTCTGACTAGTCCCTATGTCTCACTGCCACAGGAGCTTTTATGGATAATTGGATTGGGAAAGAAAGGCTCCAGTTACCCTAGTGCCATATACACTGCCTCAGGCACCCTGTTTGCTGTAATGTTTTCAGTCAGAACAGGCTAATATTTTGAAGGCAGATTGGTCAGTCTGTACAGACAGAGATGTGTTTAAAGGTTTCATTTTTTCAAAATACATTGCGTCTGCTTGGCTAAGAGCTACAATTGCCCTGCTTAGGAAAAGGGAAACAAACATCCTGCCAATTTAACTTACGCACACGCACACACTCTCACACACAAACATCTGATCCTGGCTTCTGCACATTCATCATTTAGCTCAAAAGCTTTTTTTTTTTTTTGTGGAAGAAATGAATTGTTTGTGTATTGTCAGCATTAAGCAGATAGATAAGTAAGTAAACTGGAATGTTACTTCTAAAGTTATTTTAAACATTTGGCTTGTCCATTTAAACTATGTTTAAATAAAGTTAGTCTGAATTTCTTCTTTTCTTTGATGGCACAATAAAGCCATACTTTCTGTCATTACACACATCAGCATTTAATGGCCAGGCTGAAACATGACAGGCTACTTATGATACCAGGTTTTTGGATTTTATGTAACTACATAAAACATACACTTTGCTGGGGACTGTCCCTAGACTTCCCAGCTTTTTTTGCAAGGGAGGGGAGAAGCTGTGTGACTAAACACCTGGAATTTAGGGTTAGGAGCTTCATGACAAAGTTAGCCTTAAATCAGGTGCCCTCATCAACCAGTTCTGCCTAACTCCCTGCTTCAGGGGCTGTTAGAAGACCTTAGCTCTGTGACAGTTTTATTTCCTGTTCATGGGGTATGAACTTGGCAGCAATGGAAAAGCGAGCAGAACCCCAAAGTTGGAAAACTTGGGTTTAAAGTATTAATGGACAGCAACACACTCTGAGGCTAAATAACTTACTGGACTACCACTTGTGTTACGATCATCTGATTTTGTTGAACAGATGCTTAGGACTTGTCTACTCAGAAACATAGAGAAAAATTAGGAATCAAATTCAGAGGTTAAGTTAATTCTTTTATATGTGTTAAACTCTTGCACAGATGCACACATTTAGAACCACAGTGGTCTGTGGCTTAATCCTTTAAGTTATGTGCATTTGCTACACAGCTTTGATTCCTCCGACTTTCCCCAAGTTGCTCTTGAAGACAAGGCTCGTCAGATTTTCTCTGTACACAAAAGTTATGACAGACAATGATGGTGTTTGAATGTAAAGAAAAATGATTGCTCCTAAATTATTTATTCATTATGAAGTAAAATGGTATTGTTCCTTGCTAGCTTACCTCACTAAGAGGTACTCTGCACAAGTCAGTATGACGTAAGTTAAAAGTATGCACTTAGTGTGCGTTAACGGCTTTACATACACCACCCAAACAGGCCTAACGGGGCGTGGGGGAAAGAACAATTTGCACTATATTGGGTATCTAGCTTGTGTGCTCCCAGCTGCAACTGAATTAATATATAAAATAACCAACAAGTACATGATATGAGAAACTACTAACACCAAAGCAAAGATACTTGAAGGCCAAACTTGTCTTCTCTCACTCCGATTACTTAATGGGTACAACTCAGTTTAGAAACCTGGCAAACCCAGATTCCTTTTAAAGACTAGGCAATGGAAGAGAAGGAATACTCACTTGGAGAACAGCTCAGATTTACAGAGATACGTTTGCTTCCCCAGACACCTTGTCACATGGATGGAGGGAAAGTTTTTGTTTACAGGTTCCTATTTAGCTATATAAAGTTAACAAGCTTAATCCAGGCTCTATTTATTGCCCATTGAGACTGTCCATATAAGAGGTAGGTATAGGAGATGGGAATTCAGATTACTCTACATTTCCTTCCTACATGGTCAAGCTCATAACAACTGTTAATTCATGTTCATACCATGTCTACTAACCAGAAACCAGGCTCCCTTTTTTTCTAGAAGAATTACAGAACAGCTGAGGCTGGAAGACACCTCTGGAAGTCATCTTGTCCAACATCCCCTGCTGAAGCAGTGCCACCCAGAGCTGGTTGCCCAGGACCACGTCCAGATGACTTTTGGATACCTCCATGGAGACTCCACAGCCCCCCTGGGCAACCTGTGCCAGTGCTTGGTCACCTTCACACTGAAAAAGTGTTTCCCAATGTTCAGAAGTAACATCCTGTGTTTCAGTTTGTGCCCATTGCCTCTTGCCTTGTCTCTGGGCAGCACCAGAAAGAGCCTGGTGCTAAAGAACTGTTTGTGTAGACATTTACATGGGAAATGCACAGATAAATTATCAAAATGTAAACCCAGGACTAAGCTACCACAAGGTAAGCCTAGCTGTGAACACGCTTCTGACATACCAGTTATATTGCAGTACCTGTCTATGCACATATACTTACCATTGCACAAATGTGAGGAAGTTTATTTCTCAGAGAAGGAAAAGTTACCTCACTGCTTCTGAGCTTTGGTTTGAACAGAACACATACAAACCCATAAGGTACCACTCCTCTGACCAAGCACAGATAATAATGTCTGAAGTAGTCATCCAGACATCTTCTGTAGTGCGAAAGCAGCCAGCTCCTGTGTTGTGAAAGTATCTGATCACCAGACAGGAATACAACAAAAACATGCTAAAAAATCCCAAGTCCTTAAAATCAGGTAGTGTGGATTTCTCTCCCCTGACTCTTAATCCCAGAGCACCACTGTAGATGTGCCAAGATAAGGGTGTGATTTGTCCTGCTTACTGGGAAGTAGAGTGCTATAGAGTGATATTCAAACACCTCGTTTACACAACTACAAGCTTAGCACTATTAAGATAGGAGTTTTCTGAGATAACTTCCATCAGCTGCCTATCCCATCTGCCTGTCACAGCAAGACAAAAACAGGAAGATACCAAGAGGTGCACCCATATTGGCTCATCTGGGTGTAACAGTAAACTTTTGCAGCACCATCCTACAAAATGAAAGGAAACGTTCCTACACCAAGTTACTAGTTGCACTGGCTTTGTGCTGACATAATGCAGTCTATCAGTCAATTGGCATGTAGACAACCCTGAAGAGACACAGTAATTCTCACAGCTTCTGATCATAGTGTTAAAGGAAAAACTCTCAGCATCCTGTGGTACTTGCAGCAGTTTAGGGTAATCTAAAAGGGGAAACCCCAGTTTCCACTTCATCCTCAGTCACAAGTCTTCTCTTCCTGCTTTGTAGGAGCCACCCATGCAACTGGGAAGCCATCAAGTCAACAAAAAACAGCCTCAAGGATCCTCCCCACAAGCACATAAGCAATTCTCACCAAATCTACAAGGCATCTGGTAACCCCTTTCTCTATATGTATCTAATTGACTTTTGAATAGCAAATGAAATTTAAAGGTTGGAACAAGTTTTAGAAACACGCTCACAGAGTGCAGCAGTCACGAGCCACCCCTCAGCCACACAGTTCAAGAACTGAGTTGGACCACGATTTCTCGAATGGTTGTAAAATTCAGAGAAACCAGGATGACAATATATTCAATAATTAAATTAGAACTCTACAAGCCCTGAAACTTGCTTTTTAAGTAAGTCTACATCATTGTAAATTAGCATGATGCTTTATAGAAACTTGATATTGCTGGTAAGCTTCTTATTTTTCCTCTTCTGTCAGGTTAATGTGTCTTGAATATCAATATATAAAATTTTAAAAGTTGCTTCTTAGTCTGAGACAGCAATATAGAGACATCTTAGAAAAACAAATGTACATTAAAATAATGCTATGGAATAGAATGAAATTTGCTGTACTTGCTTTTAGTGACATTGCTGTAAGAATATGGAAGTTCATTTAGCCCCGGGGAAGTAATTAAGAGGTTTTTTCAAAAGAACGTGGAATTTGGAGTAAAGATTAATGTAAACAGTTTCTTCTACTTTAGACTAATTTCTAAACACGCTTAGTTAACACTCTTCTCCACACAGATACTGCTTTTTTTTGCATGTGTGTATATATGTAGTAATAACTGCATCTGTACTGAAACTACATTTACTTTTTAATTCATTAAAACTGCATCCACACCAGGTCATTTTCATGTAGATCTAAATGAAGCTCCATAGAAAACCAAAACCGATATTCTTACTTCATCAATGAGTTTAGAAAATAGAGAAAACTGTCTGCTCCTAAAGCCTAATTTCAGAGTACTTACTGATAAACTTAAGAAATTACATTGTAAACCATGTAGCTGACAAAGTGGGTACAGAAACCGGGCAAAAAATATTTGAACTGTGTTGATACTAAAGAGCTATGGAACATGCACAGGTAGTTTGCACTAGTTTAGTCTTTCAAGGAAGCATTGCAATCAGTGTTCTAAGGAAAAAGTGGCTCACTTTAATAACCACAGGCATTGGTCACTATTTAACAAGACATTCTAAAAAAGTAATCACAATTTGTCTGAAAGTAGTTTACAAGTGGATGGTATACATTAAGATACAGAGGTAGAAGTTCACTTTTACAATGCTTCACTAACACAGATTACCAAATCATTCAAGGCACAAAATTGTTCGCTTTACAAAAAAATACTGTAAAAATGTCATCTGCTGTTACACAATGTGAGTACAACTCAAAAAAAAAAAAAATCTTTACACCCTTCCATATTCCACATGTAGAATTGCATCAGGCATTATTCTATTTTTAATTTGCTAATAATTGGCATATGACCAGCACTTACATAAACAGTTTGTATCTCAGCTGAGTTGCTTTGTCTTTTAGGCACAAGTCCAGTTACAGAAATTTAATACAACAGCTTCCTCGGGGGGTGGGAAAACTCTGTTGGAAGTAAGAATGAGGAGGAAGAAAAGAAACATATAGTCCATAATATTAGATAGGACTCTGACATATAGAGGGAAATAGAGCATATTTAAAATCAAGTGACCTGAAAAGAGTCAGTTTAAATCACTAACTGCATTCCTAGAAAACCAGATGCCCAGTACAAGTTTGCTCTGAGAGTATTTGAGACATTCACTTGCCTTTGAATCGGCAGAGATTTACAAATTTATTTTTATCTTTGTTTAAATAGAACACACACAATTTCTACAAAAGAGAATTACACCACAATTTGGCCATGTGTCCTTTAGAGAGCTTGGGTGAACAAGTGAAGAGATGCATTCAGAAACTGTCCTTGAATTTGCTAAAAGGTCATGAGAAGTAGCTTAAACCTCAAGATTTCCTTCTCTCCTCCTTCCCAAATAACAAAGGGAAAGACAATTTCTGAAACACTGCATCTTCTAGTTGGAGACATCTCTTATAAACCTTGGCAGGATGAGGAAGGGATATCACACAGTGCATCCCTACAAAAAGCAGTATGACTGGCTTACTGTACACACAGTGATATTCTAAAGGACAATGGTGGCAGCTACATTGCAAACTCACTTTGCTTACCTATCACATTTTCCAAGTACTCTAGTCAGTTTTATTTACAGTATATAAAAAAACCATTGATTTTGAGAGTTCAAGACACAGGTTTAGGACCCAAGAGAATGCCACAGTAAGATGTTGATATTTGCATCTGTCAGATGCAAGCACACTTCAGAATTCAGTAATGTAACATTATCGTATTCACCTCTAAATGTTAGTCCATCCAAAACAGTGTTAAATTCCATTTTTTGCTTCATTGTTGTTTGTAGCCTGCTTCCTTTGAGCAATGAAAGGGTACATACACTTGTCTGCTCCCAAAAACCGGTACATGCATACAACTGCTTCAAAGGGCAGAATACTGTGAAAAAGAGGTTATAAAACTGTTAAAAGAGCATAAAACAAAACCTCTGCTTACACTATGTACTTGGTCTCCTTAAAAGCTACATAATAGCTATTGGAGAGGCTTCTATTTCATAGGGATACTTACAGAGAAAATTGAAATTCTAGAGTCCTAACCACACAGGCAAGCAGAAAGGAAGAAGCAGCTACTTATTCACATGCCTCTAAGCTAGACCAGATTGCCTGCTGCTTCTTCACAGGCACTGTGATAGCTTGTTTTAAAGGGAGGCAGGGGGCAGGGCAAGGGCATCACAGAAGGCCTACTAAAAGTAAAGAATCTGCGCAAAGCCCCATCATCAGAGGTCATCAGACATTTTAAGATATTCTTTAATGTGGGATTAGTGTTAGTTAATGCCATTCGTTGATCACCAGATGTCTAACAACCGTGATTTATATTCTAAACTCAATCATCCACCCTCAGAAAGAGAGGTCCAAAGTAAAGAGAGCAATTTCCTTTTTCCCTCTCAAGATAAAATTCCAACAGGTGACTATGTGATGGATACCTGGCTATAGGTCCTCCTCTCCTTCCCACATCCAAGATATACGGTTTTATTTCAAGTATAATACTCACAGGCTCTAGTGAAGGACTACGATGGGGTTTCCTCAGCCCCTAGAAATAGTGGCAGACCCTCACTCAGTGGAAAGCAGTCACAGAATAGAGCCAGTAGGAGTCATGACCACTGAAGCACTAAGTAGATGTCACTGGTACAGGTGTCCTCTCTGCCAGTAGTACTGCTTGTGCAGTAGTCACTGGAGGGCCTTTGATCTAAGTACTGCTGCCTGGGGCATGGATTATGCAGAAGCTTTGATCTCCCTGTTGGAAGCTAAAGTGTTAAATACAAGACAACCCAAAGGGCCTTTGATGTGACTGTTGCTGCATAAGGCACTGCTTGTGCAAAGAGCACTGAAGCACCCTCTGAGCTTCTGTTTGAAGAAGATAGTTCTTAAAGATGCTGACAGTGGCCTTGATTTGTTGGCAGAAGAGATACATACATACTCTCTTCCGGAAAGACTGTGAGCGCTGAAGGCTCCTTTACTCTTTGGTGATCCTATCCACCATGAGAGACTTGGGCAGAAGAGGACTTCTGCCTTGTATGTGGAATAAAAATCACCAAGGTTCTCAGTTTCAACCATCCCTTGCAGAAGGGATGTAAGACATTGCTATATTTTAAAGGTTTGTCCTACACACTACAGATTAAAAAAACAAAAACAAAAAACCAACACCCCACAGACAGCTGTGAAGCTGTTCTCTATAAACTAGAACGCAAGTGATGTTGCATCAGTGGAATTGAGCCAACTGCTGCATCATTGAAGTGTCAGCCTGCTTACAGATTAAACAGGGTTCCCATCCAGAACCTGTAGGGCATTAGACAGGACAAAGGAGGTAATTCCTTTAAATAGCCCTTCCTCCAAACTTAGACTCTGAAAATTGGTTCTGAATGTTCAGATTTTCAGTTTATCTACCACATCTGTGCAAGTCCCAGAGAAACTGCAGACAGGGCCCCCTACACACTGGCTCTGGAGACAAATAGCTAGACATTCGGTTGCTGGAAGCTGCCTCATGCTCCGTTACTAAAGAGGAACCCAAAAAATGGAAAGAGAAGTCTGTTGAAAATAAATTAGGAATCTTTAGGAGAATGGAAGACACCAGAAGGGTAAAACATGGATGCATAACACACAGGATCTTAGTTTTACGGAGCTTCCCAAGTAAGCAACCTATGCTCATGCAAGCCAAGAAAGAGACTTACGAATTCTAACAATACAGTACCTATGGCCTGTGAGGGGAGGAGTGTTCACATCCAGAAAGTGGACATGATCATGGATTTTACTAGTATTCTGTAGATTCTACTGACAACAAATGGGCATTTCAGCTCTTACCTTTTCATGAAGGTGACCATATACATGAGGCGAGGTGTGCAGATCATTGGCTGGTCTGTAAGGATAGCTCTCATAGCCTGCTTCACGCAGTATTCTGGTTTCAACGGTGGAAGGAAAGGCTCAATTTCTTTTCTGAAATATTTGATTAAGACAAATTAATACATTACACAAAGGACTGCAGACCTCAGTGAAGAGTTCATTAACTCATTGTCTTTGGAATGCCTCAGCAGGGACAAAGATTTCAATTTTTTTTATGTTCACTGTTCAGTTACAAAGACTATAGCTCAAAACTTTTGTTGCCTAAGTGCAAAAGGACAGAAGATATGGAATTCAGAAAGTCATTTTTTTGAGTCAGAATTACAGATTATACTAACATGTATTAAAGCAGAGATAATACTTATTTTAATTTTTTATAGCAGCAGTTTAGCTACCTTCAAGTACTTTTATGACACCACAAATGCAGGACAGGAGAAGAATTTTACTCACCTGATCCTGCACCCTCTGAACATTCCTGTATCTACAAGATAAGGGCAGACTAAAGTTGTTTTGATTCCATCCTTTTCAGCAGCCTTCAATTCATGGCTCAAAGACTCATGGAAACCTACAGCTCCAAATTTGCTGGCGCAATAATCCTGTGTTGGCAATGAACAAGGCAAAAAAAAAAAAAAAGGGCAACTTAAAAAAGGACAGATATGAATTATGTTGAAAGCCAAAGCATATCTGAAGTGATTCTGCAAAGATTTTCAAAGCAACAACAAAAGACACCCACTGAATAGAGCATTACGTCAACTAATTTACTTTTGAGGCAATTAGCACAGAATCATGAAAGCAGGAAATGTGAATGTAGGAGGATATTACCTTGGATTCAAGTCTTTAAATCAGGCAGGCTCACATGGCAAGTTACTCCAATTACCAGTTTGCTTAATATTAAATGTTACAACAAAGAACTTAGATACCTAATACTACCTTGGCTGAGATTTGAAAAAGGAGTTGGCAGGGCATAGGTGTAAAAAATCTTAAACGCTTTATTTTTAAGGTTAGTTTCAACAGAAGATATTCTAGAGATTTGAGTGTGTTATCTAATTTTCAGAAGAGGATATAGCTTGTATACCTCATAAAAAATACAAAGTTTAACAACATAAAAAAAAATATTGCATAGACAGCAGTAGCATTTGAGTTTTCTGTTGGATATGTCCACCTCTGCTGGTGGTCACACCCACAGTCTAGGAAATTCTTTGTAATTTTCTCAAGACAGTAAACACTGTAAAAAGCCTTAAGTTACACCAGCTTCATTCATTTCTGTTATGAAACACTTCAGTTTAAGGTCCTGGATTGAGCCTTACCTATATGCAAATAAGACTATGCTTATGGAGTAATATGACCATTACTCCATTAGACACATTACTTTTCACTAACTGAATGCTTTTTGTTCACATTTGTGTTTGTGCTAATGATCCAAAAAGCAAGACAATAGGCTCTAATCCTAGCCTAGTTTTATGTACCAAACAAGTCTCACATACAAGTCTCTCAAACAGCTGCTAGCAACTAGACAACCTAATGCTTATAACCGGGAGCCTAGTAAAGCAGGTGAGACATATTCTGGAAGGAAGGCTGGCAGCCATTTCCTCATAGAAACAGGAAACAGAAAACATCACTTTTGAAAATCGTGCCTTTGGCTTCAAGCTTAGCACTGAAAATTTTGACAGGAGTAGGTAAGTGGGCATCTTTCAGGTTCCTACATTTATCAGGTAATTCAAAGATCATTTAGCCTCCTGAAATCCTTAGCCATCCTAGGTTTTCACTCTAAGTGGCAAGTCCATCTGCAAAGTAGGTGAATATGGTGGCTGCCAGAGTCCTGCAGATCCCCACTCACAGGGAGCCATGTGTTGATATGGTACTCAACACCATAACTTCCAGGTTATCTTTGAAGATTTGATTTTATTTTCTCTACCTGATAACACAAAAAAGCTCATCCTAAGCAAGAAGTGACAAATTTATTGTTAATTTCAGTCTAACAAACCTCCACTCCAGCAGTACTGAACAATCCCAAGGAACTTGCAACCGTCACAATATGTCCATGATTCATTTCCAGCATCTTGGGAAGGAATGCTTTAGTGGTCTACAAAAAACCAAAACAAAACACAAAAATAAAAAACCACACCATGAACACACTACACTAGTGATAAGCGTTCAAAACCTTTATCTCAGTTTATCATCAGGAATTTAGAAGTAAGATCACTGTACAGGTTTTGAACTCCTGAATTTGTTAAAAATGCCAACAGAAAATCTACAGCTTGTTTGTGAATTCAGACAGCAAGGCAGCAAGGATTATATCTCCAGAAATCCTAAGGTTAAAGGATCAATTGAGCTCAGACATGTTTATTTTTCTGTAAGAGACTAGTTATCAGAAGGAGATAATTTGAACCTAAAATGGAAGTCACTTTTTTTTTTTTAAGACAGAAAAAGGAATGCAAAGTGTTTAATCACGCCATCCAGCACATCTGTGTTAAGACCAGTGCCGATTATCAGTTCTAATTATTGACAGTGTGTTTTGGAAGTTAGATATGGTTAGTTTTATCCAATTAACTTATCATCTTGGGCATTTTACATTAAAAGAAAACTGAAGGCAGAGTTTTTGCTGATGTTACTTTTTACATATAAAATACAGTAAACATCTGTTAAATCACTTTCCATCTTTATTAGTATCCATAAGCATTGCTCTAACTAAAAAGACAAGATCAATTCCTTAAGAGTTTCAAAATAAAGCAAAATACTTAAAACAAAAGCAAGTCTGAAGACGAGACTTTGATTTTAACCTCCAATTTTTATGCTTTGATTATAACAAAATTTCTGTTTAAAAACCCAAGTCAGAGTTAACAACTTTGAAAAATTATGTTTTAAGCAATAAATTGAAGGCATTTGCTAGATCACCTCTGCTAGAATACCCACCTTTGTCATATCTGTTTTCTGAAGCTGACTTTTTTAAATAAGTATTAAGCAGAGCACCATAAATGCTAAAAAAATCAATGAAGTAGTAAAACGCTATGTGTAGTTATGATTTACTTCAGCTCCTAGGTTGTCAGCGTACCATATGAGATCACTTTTAAACGGCCATAGAACTTCAGACAATGCTTTTTAATCACAAACATGCCTAGTTAATATATAAATCTATTAATTACAGAGCTATTCTATTCTAAATCACCCAGTACTGTGAATGCTTAATCCTTCCGGAAACCTGGTCTTCCAATGTAATTTGGATATGAACTTAGAGCACACAAATGCCCCTTAAGTATTTGCTACTTGCTTAATTGTTGGTCTGAGTCGTGTCAGCTGCATTCTTAAAAAGACGTGCAAGCTACAGCTGAATCCATCTAATTCCATTCTTATGCTGTCTACATTTTCCAATCACAGACGTCAGGACAGTTTTGCTCTAATGATTTTCACATGTTCTTGTACAACATTTTTGCCTGCAGGTGTTAAATGACTAATCCAGACCTCCTAACACCACACAAAAGAGTGTTTTCACTGGACAGCTGGCAGATGATAGAAGATTAACAGACCTCCTGACTCCTTGCCTTTTCTACTGTTGATTCATACAACTCTTAGATTCTGTCATAACTGCATAACAAAGCTAATTATAAAAAATAATCTGAGAGCAAGCTGCCTTACATTTGTTTCTTTCCTCATGGCAGGGATCTCTAAACCTCTTATATAGAACCTTGGACAAGAATTTAGCTCTCTGTTAAACTAATCTGTGCCAGGCACACAAAGTTTCAGCCTCTCTTCCCATGACGCATGGCAACAAAGCCCAGTCATCACAGGGTAGCGCCATGTGAAAAGGTAAGAGGCTTTGCTTGGATGGCACTGAAGTTTTACAGTGTGTAGCCCACCTTATATACCCCAACACCGAAGGTGGGGACACTAGCCCTGATCCTCCACACCACCCCTGTAAGAGATCCACGCTCCCAACTCAGTCCTGCTAACAAATTACTCCCCTCTGGAGCATTAGTCAGCTCCATCAGCAGTTTCCACTTATGTCTTAGTTATCTGTCCACATCACATTGGAATGACTGATTGCCACCTCACATTGCCAGAAAGCTTGATAATGCAGACTGAAGTTCTGGCTGAAAACCACAGCAACTACAGAAATGAAGGGAGAAAGAAGGGAAAGAAGAAGCAATAGATTCTTTCTCCTAACACTTTCAAGGCAAGTGCACCAAGCTTAGTTGGACTGGCTTTTATATTGGCTTTACTATACCACTGTTTTGGTTTGAGTATGATGAACTTTAACTAGGTGTCCATAAATGTCTATATTTATCTATGGCTGAAGAAGAGAATTTTCACAAGCATATATATAGACATGGGAAATATACTGCCCTGAAGTTGCTCTGGTTATTTCAGAAAGCTCAGTCTTAACCATGCTATACTCCTCTGAAGCATAAGCATAAACATTGCAAAGACTGAGTTTTCAGAGCTTGTGGCTTAAGTAACCCTTTTTCACTCAAGAGGAAATTGGTACATGACCAATAAACCCTGTTAAGGACACTTTTGGGTGATGTCTTCATCAACTCAAGTGCAAACCGAACAACTGCCACCATCAGAACTACAGTCACTGCACTTAAGTCATCTCTTAAAAGGCCATTTACAGCCACACAGGAAAAAACACTGCTACTCTGCTCTGAAGACAATTAGCAGTGCATGGAAATCTTTGCGTGAGACCTCAGTGTTCTGAAACAGCCCCTTCACAGCAGGCCCCCGTACTTTGTCATAGGACATTATGCCACAAATCCACTGAAAACCTGAAGTGGAGGCAGTCTATAAAGACAGCACAGCTATCATATGTACAAAACTTAGCAGTAAACTATCAACATCTCATCTAAACGGATGTCAGAGAAAGTCATCTCGGGTGCTGCCATCCTCCAGCCATCTGCTACAGCCGGGAGCCAGTACTTCAAAACAAGCACTGTCAGAGGCAGACACACCCTAGGGGAGGACACATTTCCAGCCTCAGAGTAAAGGCTTGCCCACTGCTCCTCCCAGCTTCCTCTTGCTGGGAAAAACAATCCCAAAGTGAAGTTATTCTCTTTCGTGGTATAAGC
This sequence comes from Pterocles gutturalis, assembly GCF_000699245.1. NCBI lineage: Eukaryota > Metazoa > Chordata > Aves > Pterocliformes > Pteroclidae > Pterocles > Pterocles gutturalis. The sequence goes on from NW_010132308.1 coordinate 24,348, forward strand.
AATCCCCAAATAAATCAGTGTTCTTACTGAGCTTCTGGCACAGCCCACTTCCTTGATCAAAGCAGCTTCCTTCATACTCTGGTCCCCAGTTTTTCTGCTTGTTACATAAACCAGATGAACCTAGTTTCTTGTTTCTAGTTTCTTTCAGCTTCAGCTACATCTGCCTACCAGACCTGAAGTCTTCTGTGTGCTCGTTGTGCTGCTGCAAAACTAGTTAAGAGTTTGACTGGTTCAGGGGCAAGATGCCTCTTGGGTGGCCTTCCCATCTGGAGTTTGTCTGAACAGGTAGCACAGCCCACATTAGTCTTCCGAGGTGATGCATGGACATGCTAATCCTCCATAAAAAAAAAAAAAAGTATTAGAAGATACCAAGCAAGACATGTGGTATTGTCCATGACATTAGAGGTCATGAACCAGGCCCCCAAAATAATTCAAATCAACTCAAGTGATTTAATCAAACTATCTGCCTTCTGGTTTGATCCTTTAAGTTTCAGTTTTAGCTCTCACAGCTGCAGAGGAAGACATTTAACCAAAACATTTAAGTACTTAATGTCAGAGCTGGGCCTTTTATTAATGACAAACATAACACACTTTTCAACACTGGGGGGAAACCAGTAAGTAGAATATAGTGGATGAAAGGAATTGTGTTGTGATGCATCAGGGTGAGGAATCAGGGAAGTTATGCAGTGTTCAACATAAAGAAATTTAAGTTAAGCACTGTCTCACTCAGAATTAGCTTTTTCTTTCTTTTTCTTTTTTAGAAGACATTAAAAACCCCTGCAAACGTGTTTTCTAACCTGCAGTATAGTTTAGATACAGCAACTAGGTAAAATAGAACATATGAAGCTGTTCTGAACAGAAAGACAGTTTTTCAAGCTAATCTTTAAGTTTTTTGGAGCCTAGAGATCAATTGCTAATCTTCTAAGCATTTTCCTCTATGTTTCTGAATATACCAGTAAGAACAAACTATTCCCAGTAGCTGTAACCAAACATGTATTTCATGTGCACACAGCTTTAATGACTTATTTCTCACAAGTGTGAAACTGAACAAGCATTTACATGTCACTTCATAGCTTTCTTAATCTGTTCTCAACATTTTGGTTTACGGCAAATTAACTTCTAACAGTCTAGCACTTCTTCCCTCCCCTTCCCCAAATTCTTTAGTTCCATTCTTAATGAAACAAAACTCAAAAGATTGTGCAACACAAAGAACAGCACAGCTGCAATGTCAAGACAAATTAGTCTAAATACAGCAAATGAGAATATGAAGAAATACCGTGTTTGGGAAAGTGATTTTTTTTTAATTAAATTTTGGATTAATTATTCCTAAAGTAGAAAGCAAGCATCCACAGAAAACAATGTTAGCTGTATGCAGCTCAAGACAACCGATACCGAATGCAGAAAGCACACCAAAGTGGGAAAGTACACGCTACCTCGTATTTAGAGAGTTATCTTTATATCAAAGAAAGAAATAAAGCAGGTACCAACATGTAAGGTCCTCTAAGTTTCTATTTTTCAATACAGTAATTTTTTTCATACTTTCTGCCTTCCATCAATGTTCAACAGCCCTTTTAAACTATTTTGACGGCATAAATGAGCTGCTTTACTGTAAGGCAGAAATTCCTTTATGCCAAACAAATAGCTCATTATGCCTTCAGGTAAGGAGGATGGAGCATGGTTATTTTTCTGGGACTGATCAAAACAGGTGAGTTTTTACATTGTTATAGCTATCCACAACAGTGGTGTACTGGTATAACAGATAAGACATTTCCTCCCAAGCCACTGCTATTCCTGACTATCAGGACAGCTGCATAACAGTGCAAATGAGTGCAACATTTGGGTAAATGTATTGTTTCGTCTTCATGTTAAACGCTATTCGGCCATACCCTTGACCATTATAGTCAAGGACTCATCCAGAGGACTCTGGGAACAAAAAGTACCAGTAAAAGACTGCCGCCATGTGTGTTAGCTAATCCTATAACTACCATCATGAAGCAAGAGAACTGGTGACAAGAAAATGTTATTCCAAATTTTTGTCTAAAATACATGTTATATTCTCTCTGTGCTGAGGCACAGACGTTCAGCCTTCTCTTCTCCCTACACCTCAGCAGGACACACTGCAAGTTCTCCTACTCCCGTGCAGGCCAGCACGTGGCCGCTCACTCTACCATGGGACAAAATCCAGAGATTTCCACATGCCCCAATTTCTCTTTCCATTCCAGTAACTGAGAAGAAATGCACAAAGGTCTGACAAAATAGCACCTCTAACTCTTCTGCAGACAGGCTGTGGCAGCCTTGCCTTACCAAGTAGGTTCATCCAAACTGGGTAGTATAGCACTAACACCCTTCTGTATGTTAAAAAGGAAAGAGAGGTGCCTCAAAGGCAGAAAAACCCCACTGCAAGCTTATCGGTAAATAGACTGAAGTTATTTTCAGCTACAGCCATGCAACCCAGCTTATTTCAGAAGATAACCACTTTAAATACATTTTATAAACACAGGGTAAAACTTCACTTACAGGATTACAGTGAAAGCCATGGCCAAATACTTTTAGAAGAGGCCTTGAAAGAAAGTATACCCTAGAACTGTGCAACTTTCAAAGGAGAATTTATTGAAGTTAGAGGCTATAATATCCAAAATGCCTTCTTATGCACCAAAGCATGCAGTTACAAGCCTGGATTTAACCATTTATTTTCCTTCTAGCCTTTTTATTTAGTTCCAATGAGAACTGAGAGTAATTACTTGTCATTTCCACTATCATCTCAATTATTTTTCACATATTATCTCCACATCTTTCTTAAATTCCATTATACAAGCATCTCTGAAATATTAGGTTAAGGTGAGGTTAGCAACTGTGCTAAAACTACATGAAAATACTGAGTTGAACACTAGAGAGGCTGAACTGCACAAAGAACAAGGCTCTGCCAATAAGAGGCTGAATACAGAAGGTAGACAGAAGTCTACAACTACTGTTGACCTTGCTAACATAAGGGACCAAAGCTGTGCTTTAAAGAAGCTCAGATGTCTCTGCTGACTGTTTTCAAGAAGTGCTGGGCCCCTTCTGGATAAATTAGCCACTGTCTATGTAAATATTTGAATAGTTGTGGAAATTAGTGCTATTTTTGATCTTCAGTTTCTGTTCTCAAGAAATGATAATGAAAAATAGGCCAGAATTACCCAGTCTTCCTAAAGTAATTATAAAAGAAAGTCACATATTTCTCTGGATTGTTGATGGATCCACTCGGATCCTTTTGGAGCAAAATGGATCAGGAGATACACATGACATCCTCAAACCAAGCTTCCATAGACAGCTGTACTGAAAGCATGAAAGGCAACTATTCCAAGATTGTGCTCAAGTGCGCCTTGAACAGGCCCTGCATTCAAAACAAAAAAGCTAGACCTTCCAGAATTTAATTTCAAAAGGAGTCCCTTAGTTATTTAGCTCCAGGCAGGCAACACAATCTTCAGTTTCTCACTAAAGACTTATTTGTCCTTCACATAAAAACCCACTGTTTTGGGGCCATGGGGATTCCTTTAATATTGAACTGCAACAGCAGTTAACGCTTAACATACATGCACAGTAATAATGTCACAGTTGCCTTGCAATCAGAAGCTCATAAAAGAACAAGATAGACTTAAACAGGAGTATATAATGACGACAAGTTAACAAGGAAGCAAAGCCATCCCCCCCACCGCCAATACTTTGGATATCTTACATTTGCAGGCAGAATGAAACTACAGGTGAGATCTACCCAGGTTAAGAGGTGAAAGTAATAAAATAAAGTAAAAACCCGGAAGAAATAAGTCACAATGAAAAGCAACACCACTTAATTTAAAACTGTATTTGATTTACAGAGAAATAAGCATCTTTTTTTCCTCTCTCCAACTCTGCATGAAATACTGCTTTGAAGTACATGAAGTCTTAGCTTAGTGAAAACATAAGCTATTACTTGAATCACATTTGTTTTTTAATTCATACTTAATTCATGTTAATAATTAATGTCCCTGGTTTTTCCACCCTCATGACTTATACATAGACATAAAATCCCCTGCTTCTCAAGGGACATACTTAATCAGCTGAGAAGCATCAAAGTTGTACACAACTAGGTTAAACCTTATTTACTGAAGATTGTAAGTGGGTTTGTTAATGGTGACGAACATCTGTCATGCCATTTGCTAAAGAACAAGTATGCCACAGCCCATATTTACATTACTACCTTAATTATATTAATAAATTACCACCTTTTTTAGCATTTGTAGTATTTAGGGTCCAATTACAAAATTTCTTCAATTTTCAATGCCAGTTTCCTGTGAATGGTTCAGTTATTGGAGTAGTTCCTCTTACGTGGAGTCAACTCATGTTGAGTGTATCAGAAGAAAGCTGAAACTGAATTAAGCAGTTTCCTTAATCAGAACTTAGTGCCACAAAGCTGTTTACCATGGGTAGACAGTAAAGATAAGATAAGTAATGCTATTAAAAAAAAAAAAAATCACAGGAAACTAATACCACTAGTTATCTTTCAAACATTACTCATTGATTTCCACTCTTTACTACTAGAACTAATTATGCCATGCCTAGGGCAACTGAACATTGCCTAGCTAAATTACCTTTTGTGTAGTTTGTTAACAAGGCTTAGCTGAAAAAAAGGTTGTGTCTACAGAGAGTGGGATATGAAGAGTGCTTAGGGAAGGACATTGCAACAGAAACTTTTGTTGCCATTGCCTTATCATGTCACTACATTGTCTCCCCCTCACCTTTCTTTTAAGGGCTTCATTTCCTGTGATCTTACCCCAAACTAGGCAACTAAGACTGGAGCAGAAAACAGCTTCCCTCTTGTCTGAAGTGCAGGTTAAGTACTCAAGAACACTACCTAAATAATACAATTCCTGCTTCAGAAACTTTCTTCTTGAGAGTCAAGGTGGGAAAGGTTTACGGTGGTCTGCTGCTAATCAAACTCCCAGTTGCTTTACATAAAGCTTTTCTGCATTCCCCACCATTACATCACTCCAGATTCTGAGTGCACCGTTAACTAGGGCAGGGCTTTAGGTACATATAACAAAGGCAAAGGTGGCCCCCAAAGGTCTTCACCTTAAGAACATTTCACTTCTGTTTAAGAGAGGCTTTGTATGCTTTGTGGGCATGAAGAAGTTCATGTATTCAAGCTGAACTAGCCTTATTATTTCTATACTGGCAAGTGGAAGTTAGAGTCTATGTTATTGGTATGCAGTCTCCATCTTTCTGCTCCTAAGAACTTTTATATTCTTTCTTCCTAAGAGGAAACAGATTTTAGATGTACATGCTTTCAAAATTATTTCCATCCTCAGATGTCAGGACTGACCTGTAAAGTCTGATCTTTCTAATGGCTATATGCTACCAGTCATTTATGTGGAAGCATCCAGCTGCCTTTAATGGACATGCTTGTATATATACTACCATACATGCACACCAACTTGTCTACTTTCATCTGTACTTGCAGATGTTGCTTTGTTGATGTATAACTGCTTCAAATATATGCAGCAGTATATATCATTTTTTAAATCACTGATTGTATACTTAGACCTCTTCCCTCTAGTGTTTGCAAATCTTTGATTTCCTATGGCTATAAAAAATGAAGCACCTCCTCACAGGTTGCCCAGAGATGCTGTGGAAATCTCCATCCTTGGAGATACTCAAAAGCCGTCTGGACACTATCTTGGGCCACTGGCTCTATGTGGCCCTGCTTGAGCTGGATGCTGATTCCTCTGACATATCTCTCCTGTATCTCCCCTATAGGAGCTGTTGCCTGTAATAAATTACCCTGCTCTGTCTAAAAACAGTGTCTGTTCCATTTCTCCTTCTCCTTTGGTCTGAAGTAATTTCAGCTGGAGAAAGGGTCCAAAGAAGCAGTGCAGAGCACCTAGATTAACTTCTTGTGGAATTAACATATTTTCACCTGTGTCCAGAACATACACATACCATACTGTTTTCAAAAACTAATGATGTCCCCCCAGCTATTAGATGCCCTCCAGTAATGACACTCCCTCACCAGCTTCTTAAGGGTATTCTGAGCCCTCACTGACAATTCTGCCTGCTTAGAATTTTAATGGATTTTAAAGCTTGGACAGAGAAATCATATTGGATTCTTGACAGCTAGCAATGAACAGGGAGAAAGACACTATCTCTACTTAAACAGTGTCAAAGTACAGAACACAAGTTGCCAATGATGTTTGTTGTGGATTTCAAATGCCAAACTAATCTAAAAGCTGAGAAGGATTAGTAGTAGGTAAGATGGCATGGTAAGAGGGTTGTTGGAGGTCCAGCTATGTGCTTAGGTCTGCCTTACACTGCAAAACAAGCAAGATACAAGTCTAGACTGAAGTGGAACTTGGGAAGAAATGTATATGTGCAGACTTCTCCAGCTGGCACAAATTTAAGGCATAACCAAGCATGAGAACTGAAGTTTTCAAAGTACTCGTGCTCAAAAGGTGCCTTATTAGACAAGTTGATATTTATTCTCCACAATTATTAATCTCATTATACTCTCAGACTATCATAGCTACCAAAACACAAATACTATTCAATTTACAGTACATATTACACAGCTGGCAGCAGCCACTGAAAAGTAACATGCAGTTTAAGAAAGGGAATCCTTCAGCTCAGATCTACCATGTCAGCATTTGAGCTTTCCTTATATCCAAGACTAACACAGAGCTCCAACAGGGCTGTGACAAGCCAGCTACACTTCTGTAAATTCAGGAGCTTAAATTACAACCCCAGTAGGTAGCACCACCAACCGTATATTCTTCCACAGGCAGATCTATCAGTAAAGATGACCTAACTTGCATTTATTCAAATATCAAATTTGAAATTAGAGTTTGCTGGTCAAGTGATACAAGAAGTTAACACTTGGGTACTCCTTTCACAAAAGCTGGTTTAAACCTTGTGGAAATCAAGCAACTATAAATTCTACTTTGTTTATACACTGACAAATGGCCATGTCAAAGGATTTGTAGTGTTTCAGAGCTCTGTTGACATTAGTGTAACAAACACATTAGTCCCTCACCTTCATTAGCACAAGTTTGCAGCAAATGTCCAACCATTTGGAGAGCAGTTATTTATTGCCAGCTATTTGATAATCTTGACAAAAATGAAAACATGCCCCTATGAGTCAGTGAAAAATCCACATAACGAATTCATTTTAGAACAACTATTAGATAAGAGCTCAGAATACTCTGGTCAGTGAACAAGAACACAAACGAACTTTTAAATACACATTTTTCTCCAGCTTGCCATAAGCTTAGTCATCCTCTGGAATATTTAGTACAACTTCGTATTTTAGTCTGCATGTTTCCAAAAAATTACTAGAGAATAGTACTGTCAGAACTACTCATGGAAAATATGAAGTCATCATTCATGTTTTACAATTTATGTAACAGACTTTTCAAGAAGTGGATAAGCAGAAAAAGACTGTCTCACATTTTATAGATACCTTAAGACCAGTATCTCCATAGCACTGCAATTGCTGTAGTACTTGCATGCAGATGAAAGCTGAGTCACTTTATTCATCCTCCCCAACTCAGTCACTAAGTCTTTGTTTTGAATCAATTACTTTATAAAAAGGAAAGTGATTATGCCATAATTGAGTATTCCACAAGACGAACAAGATTAGAACGAAAGCTTCTCTTTTCATGTAATAGTTTTGCTTAGTGGAAACAGAAAAATAAAGATTATATTATAATTGAATGGAAATTTAGCTTCAAAGTTTGCTTAGGAAATGGTAAGACCCTAGAAGGCTCCAACTTCTTATGAATTAATTCACTGAACGAGAAGCAACCTTTTTAAAACGCATGGAGCTTAGATGTTTTTAAAAATCAAGGTGTTTCTGTTTCATGCTTCTCCCCACCCTCCCAAAAAAGGGTCTGCAGAAAACGGCCTTAGCAGGTAAACTTTTACTTCATAACCCAACAAAGGCTAAAATGATTAAAAAAAACCCTCCAGTTAAACAGTGACTAATACAATTTGGAAAGATTCTACTTGCTCAGGCATTTTAACCAAACACCTCACAGTTTAACCAAACTGCTCACTATCTTGGGGATGAGTTTTCAAAGACAGAGAAATACTTTGCTTTCTTTGCCTGCCTGTGGAAACTATGCTCATTTCCCACAAGCAGAAACACGGCTCTGGCCCAGTTTTTCCACATCCAAACAGCGTTAGTGCAACTGATTTCCAGAGAAGTCCAATGGTGCAGTAGGCACAGAGATTGTTGCTCTTGATGGTACACGACAGCAATCAGAGTTATCAGTGGAAGTAATAAGCTAGAGCTTATTTGTTGTTAACACAACATTATTTGATGTGTTCAGAAAACTAATTTACCTTTATCTAAGTGTTTTTAATGGTCTGTAATTAAAATACTGCAATCTCTTGAGAAGTTGAATTGTTACATTCAGACTGTTATGCCAGTGGCGGATTTGCCATAGCTTGGAACCATTTATGACTACTTAACTGTTTAGAGCCTGTAAATCCTATTGCAGAAAATCTCTCCAAGAATGAAGTTTCATTCTACAGCTGCCGAGGTCCTGTTCACATCTATGTGGTTTTATCCTGTTCCTCACCACCCTTTCCCCAACACACACAGCCTACACACTGGCTAGTCTCAGTCTGAAATGTTCATAAGGTGATCCTAGTCTCTAAATAGAAGGAAAAAAAAAAAACCAACACAACAACAACTTGGCCAAGAAAATTAACAGCTTTCCTCCCTGCCCTCTGGACAGGTTAGTCAGCTGAACTGGCTCACCCAAGGATCAGATGAATCACAAAACTAGTGCAAGGTAAGATGCGTATTCAAGAGGTGGTCCTATGTGACAGCTTGCCACTAGTAAGCTGACTTTAAAGTTCATCCTAAATCAACAGAAATTTTGGACAAGTTATTTTTAAGCACACGCTCAAGTGCTTTTCCAAACCAACACTGAAAGGGGAGTGCTCGAGAAGCTGTCACACAAGTTCAAACAGATGGCAGAAGTGACCAGCACCAAGGCACATCTAGGTGTAGAATTCAACAGCCAAACAAACTTGAATTTCAAAAGACTTTCACCAAAGCAGCCACCTCAGCTCCGCAGCTGTTCTGGCATTCCCTGGCCTACCATGCCCTCCCATCCCAGTTGTGATAACTCACTTGTGTCAAGTTTTAATTTGACTGGCATATAAATCATTATATAATTGTTTACAAGAACAAAGTGTTCATTCAGAAGTGTAAGCACAGATGTAAATCTCTCCCCAGTTTGTGACATATCTTCTTTCAAACAAAAGCCTCAGAAATTTAGATTCTGTAGATTTAGATTAGTAGTCTATGTCTACTCATCTACATTGTAGCTACATTTTGAAAGACTTTGTCTCTTTTTTAATAGACTAAGAAGCCTAAAACCACAGTAAAATATAGCATTGCACATAAATCAGTTTCAGTTTGCCTTTGCAGAAAGACCTCTACTTATTTCATGAAAGGCAGACAGGTATCAATAACTCAGTTTTACTATCAGTGTGAATAGCCAGAAAACCTCAAAGGTCAGGGAGCAAGGTTTATCAAGAGGGTGATGTTCTGGCTTTTACATACAGAGAACTGTGGAAAGGTTTAGTACTACAGATACATCACAAAAACCTTCCCACCCCTGAAAAAAACCCAGAAGTGAAATCAAGCCATGAGAAGCACTAGGAAAGAATAATACTTCACGGCTGATAACAATAAAAGTAGGAAAGATTTTAAAAGTGCAGTGCTAAAGTGGCAGGGATAGTGCTAGAAATCACAACATTCATACTTCCTCAACCTGTCCAGTCAGAGTAACGGACAACACGGAGAGCTACAGAAAAGCATTGCTCACCCACACACATCAGTTAAGACAGGTCTTAGGCAGTGATGCAAACACTGGGTTAGCAGGAAACTTAGCAACACCATAATTAGGACTGCTTTTCTCCACAGTTGAACACTTCTGTCTTCTAGAAGTGTGCCACAGTCACAGAATCATAGAATCATAGAA
>NW_010132309.1:0-1223 GCF_000699245.1 Pterocles gutturalis
ATATTATATACAGTATAGTGTATATATTACAGTATAAAACAATTGTCAAAATCCCCAAAACAAGAAAAATAACAAACCCACATGCACAGTATCTTAAATATGCAATAACGGATGCTGTGAGAAATAAAATTATGAATACATGTATTTTCACATTTTGTAATCATTTCTCATACATATTTAGAACCATATAATACCCGAGGTTGAAGGGAACTCTGAAGATCATCTAGTCCAAACCTCTGCTTAAAAGCTGAGTCTTGAACACCTTGAGGATGGGGATTCTTCAGCTCCACAGGACAAACTTCTCCAGCGTTTGACCACCGTTGTGGAAATTTTTTTTTTCCTAATATCTAGTGGGAAATTTCAATATTCCACTTTGTGTCTCTCGCCTCTCATCCTGTCACTGTGCATCTCTAAGAAGATTCTGCTTCCATCTATCCTCCAATCAGGTACCTGTAGTCAGCAAAATCTGCCTCAAGCTGTGTTCTCTCTGTGCTGAACAAACTGAGCTTATATGTTCTGTGCACCAGCCCCAAAGTGACTTGTTGACCTCCCTTTGACTGACTCCAGTATGTCAGTCTCTCTTGCACTGAGGACACTGGACACAGTACTCCATATTTAGTCTTACAAATGCCAGACAAAAGGAAGGATTACTTTGCTGGACTTTTTGACCAAAATCCTACTGATACAGCTCAGGCCTTCATTGGCCACCTTTACAACGGGAGCACACTGCTGGCTCATGTGGCTTTTGCTGTCCACCAGGACTGAAAGGCTCTTCCATGCAGAGCTGCTTCCCAGATCGTCACCGTCAGCCTATAAAGTGACATGGAGTTGTTCCTCTCCATGTGCAAGACTTTGCTTTTTCCTTTGTTGATATTCATGAGTCTTCTATCAGACCATTTCTCTGGATTGTTGATGTCCCAAATTGCACCCCTGCGTCTTGCTCAGCCCCAGTCACCTTATCATAGAAAGTAATGAAGTTGGCAAGGCATGATTTACCCTTGGCTGCTTTCAATCACCTTTTTGTCCTTCATGTGTATTATGGTTTTGTGTGGTGGGTTTATCTGGTAGCAGGGAGGGGCCACAGTAATGGTTCCTGTAAGTAGCTCCTAAAGGTTTCCCTGGACTCCAGCTCTGCTGGTAGCAAGGGAGGGGCTGCAGTGGTGGTTCCTGTAAGTAACTGCTAAGGGTTCACCCCCGCCCCTGGCACCAAGGTTTCAGTAGCC
>NW_010132309.1:1249-1635 GCF_000699245.1 Pterocles gutturalis
ATATAGCCCCTCTGAGAAACTTCTGGAAGTTTCCCAGCTTCAGGCTGGACCCACCCCAGGCCAGGGCTGAGACAGTTGGTGCCTCTGCGAATGACATATTGAAGAGGGGGCACGGAACAATGGGGTGGTGCGGCCCTGGGCAGGGCCTGGCTTCAGAGGGCCAGTCTGGCCGTCCAGCTGCCTGCCTGGCTTCTGCGAACTGACCTGCCGTAGCCCAAGCCTCCGCCACAGCTCCCCTGAGAGTCCGTTCTTCTGGGAGCTGATTAAGACCTGTGGCAGAGAGAGAAGCGAGATTTTGAGACAGACGGCCACGCAGACACGTGATCAGAGAACAGGAGTGATAGGAAAGGAAGCGGCCCCAGAATTTCCCCTGCAGCATGGTGAAG
>NW_010132309.1:1890-5160 GCF_000699245.1 Pterocles gutturalis
AAGGTACAGAACAAAGCCTTTGGGCTTTGGGAAGAAGGGAGGGGTGGGGAAGAAATGCCTTTCTAAGATGTGGTTTCTCTCTCTCAGCATCTTGCTTCTTGTTGTAAATAGTTAATAAATTCAATTGTTTTTTTTTTTCTTCCCAAGTCGTTTCAGTTTCTTGCCTGTGACCCTAAGTGGTAAGTGAAACCCTCCCTGTTGCTGCCTCAGCCCACCAGGTGTTTAGCAAAGGACTGTCCCTCTGGCCTTTCTAAACCATGACAATGTGTTTCAAAATGTCTTCCTGGAGGATTTGTTCCATAACCTTCCTGGGGACCGAGGTAACTGGCCGTAGTTATTTGGATTCTCCTTCCCCTTCTTGTAGATGGATGTGATGTCTGCCTCTGCCTTTTTTTTTTTTTTTTTTTTCTGGTCCACAGGAACTTGCTTTGATTGCCATGAGCTGGCAAAGTTCATAAACAGTTACCTTGTAACGGTATTGGCCAGCTCTTTTCCTGTCTCTGTGGATGCATTCCATCAGGTCCCATGGACTTTTGCATGTTCAAGTTGGCTAAGTAATCCCTAACTCTTTTTTAACTCTACTGTGAGTACCACTCCCACAAACTCTGACAGACAGACCTGAGTGGCCCAATGGCAATTCTTGCCAGGGAAAACTAAGGCAAAAAAAGACGTCGATTGCCTCAGCCATGTGCCTTGTCACTTATGCTCCTGCCTCATTGAGCAATCGGTCCACACTGTTCTTAACCTTCCTTTTGCTGCCAATGTAGCAATAAAGAAATTAGTTTTAAATAAGAACCCTTGTGGAAGGATACACAGCAGCAATGCAAAGCTTGCAAACGCAAGTATACGGCCTGAGAAAGAGACAAGGTGTACTGGAATGTCAGTAGGAAAAGTGAGTTTAGTTTTCATTTTTCCTTTTTTTTCAGATTTTAACATTAAAATACATAAAGCCTTCAGCATGCTGAGCAAGTACAGTTTATTAGAAGTTTGTTTCCAACATTTTACAAGTTATTACTTCTAACTCAGATTGTTGTTTTTAAAAAGAATTAGCCTTTACAATTACTGCATAGAGGCAGTTGACAGGCAATTGCTTTGCTAATAATAGACATTTAATTCTGGGTGCTGGAATGTCTGACTTAAATCAGATTTTTGTTTCCATAAGTGCTTGAGACAAATTAAAAAATAGCAACTTAATCTAACTGAAAATGAGAATAATATTTGAAAGATAAGTGTACACAACCTTTAGACTCAAAGATGGTCTTTAAAAGTCCTTACCCTTTATAGTAGAGGAAAATCAGTAATGTAATTCCTTTTATTAAAAACAAAATAAAGCAAAAACAATTGAAAGCACAACATAAACAAAATCAACATAGAAAAGAACTTGATATTTTTGGCAAACACATACAAAGCTGGAGCTAGGGGAAATGAAAAACCTGAGAGACCAAACAGATAATCTCTTCTCACATATTCTTTTTCAAATTAACTTTCTCTTACATATGAGAAATGCAGCTGAAAAAGGTACTAATTAGAACATGTAAGGGAATCCATGTTTTAGCTACAGTTACTCAGTTTTAGTGCTGCTGGAATTAAAGGGTGAGTTTTAACGAGAGAGTAGAACAAGAAATAACTGCGAAGATGTGACATGAAGTTTGGGTTCACTGTTAATGCTCTTCGGCATGGAACAATAATGTTTCAGTAAGGCTGGTGATTCAGCCTTAAGTTCCTTTCCACGCAGTTTGACTGATCTGTGCAGGCAGCTTTACAGTTGTAAGGCAAAACCTTTTGTACTTAGCTAAGGTCATGCAAGAGAACTATTTGTGGCAGACTCAGATGAAAACATGAAATGAATTAACCATTAAGTAGTGTGGACATGCAAGAGTCCAGTGTTTCATCTCACGCCCAAGCTCTCTTATTTTGCTATACAGGCTCTGTTACATAAGACCATTTATACGAATAACTGCTTACCATTGCACTTTTGCAATGGTACACCACCATTTTAATTTAGCCTGAACGCTGCTGTACTCCAAAATGTTTCAGTGCTCAGAAATTCTGAAAAACAAGAGCAATTCTCAGAACTGTTATTTATCCTTCAACAATGTCAGTGAAGCCAAAGGAGTTTTTTTCCTGAGGGAGAAGTTAGTAAGAACTGATGGGACAAGATTTAGTTGAGAAAACATCTTTACAATTCAAGAAGAAAGTCCTGTAGGATCAAGCCCTATATCAACTTTGTATTTCGTCTAGACACTGTGACGATTGAAGAAAGATTTTATCCTGTTTCCCATAACTGTAGTGAAGCATTGGAAAAATATATACAAGTATGACTTCCCTGAAGGTAATCACCTAAAACAACTGTATCATTTCTTTCACTTCCCTTTCAAAGAAACATTAGTTGCAGTGATCTTTTGGTTACTATCAAAGACCTTTCCTTGCAGGACGCAAGTGATGAGCACAAACTGTTTAAGGATTACTCAATCATCAGACCTTTTCTGCTTAAGTCTGTAAAACAGGATCTATTACCAATGGAAGAGCAATAGAAGTATTTTAGCCATACTCTTGAGAATTTAAGTTCTGTTACGTGCTTCATCTCTTCATTTTACTTTTTAAAGTTCACTACAGAAATGCCCTAAATGTTAAGAAAAAAATGAGACATCTTCAATTTGTCAGCAGTCTGTTAACTGAGTCTTTTTTTGCTTTTGGTGTTCATTACAGTTTTGCCCTGTATCTGATCCATAACTTTTAGTTGGCCATAACTTCTTCCTTTATGAGTCATGGTGCTTATTTTACAAAATTAACTTCAAATTAATTAAATGTACAACTCTTTCTGTAGAAAGACTTGCAGTTCAATTATTCACACTTAATCAGCTGTTATATGTCAGCACAAAATTATCATTGAGAAAATGCAAAGAAATGGATCTCAACATCAAGAGATAACTAGAAATAAAATAACCTTAACTGTTTAAATTGTTAGCTCCAGAACTTTATTGCTGTGTTTCATTATTACTTTTTAAGCTCTGTGGATAGGATCCAGGCTGTCCAATTTCTTTACCTAAGATGCACTGAGTTTTTATCCTTCCGATGAAAGAGCTGCACAAAGAAAATACTTCATTTAAGTGGACAGGGTGCCACATCATATGTCAGACAATGTTTACAGTGTTGTTACTCAACACCTTCCCTGATCACTATTGCTAAAATGGCAATTACGAAAACTGTTGTGAAAAAAAAAAAAATTACTTACTATTTTCCCACCATTGCGCATCTGTATAACCATAT
>NW_010132309.1:5191-10784 GCF_000699245.1 Pterocles gutturalis
AGTGTCATAGAACTATATAGATACTCAAACTATGAAATAGGCTGTTATGGTGAATCCTGACATGTGGCACCTCTGAAAAATAACAATATGACAAATAGCAGGCTGCTACAGATAATGAGGCAGGTGTAATGTATATACAGTGGACTATCTCTGACCCAGAACACCATTAACAGGACAACAACATAAGACACCGCAAGAAACTGTAGATAACAAAATAAAGCAGTAGTTTAGCAGAATTGCTGAACAAGGGAGAAGTTACCAGGTCAATCAAATCTTAAATGCCAAATAAGGTTGTAAAGTCTGCTAAACCATGGCCGGTAGGAAAATGCTAAACGGAAGTGAGCTATTTATTTGAAAGGGAATGGGGGTGGTAAGGAGAAGAACTTGAGAAGGGAAAAGGGAAATACAAGGTGAAGTGAATGATTTAGGCTGTTCAGGATACCTGTGGAGCAGCTCTGTTCCTGACCATGTCAGACTGGAGCTAGAGAATAAACCTTTTTTTTTTTTTTCTTTTTTTTTTTTTTTCTCCACCAAAACTTGTGCCTGGTTGCCCTGTGCAGTCAGGGAAGCGCTACGTGGGGTGCTCTCCCTAATGCTGTGAGGGGTCATCTACAGCAGGTCAACTAAACATCCTGAGTTGTAAGAGCAGCAACCTTAAAATATTTGAATTTCAAGAATGATAGATAAAATTTCTCACAGAACACTCTGCAAATTTATCACCTTTTTATTTAAAAACAAAACAAAGCAGTATAGTTCTGCTGAACAACTACAAAACAACTTTAAAAATTCCTACAAATAGATCATTTCTACCTGCTAAGAGTGTTTTTGCCAGAGGTCCCAGCAATTCACACTAGACAAATATGAACTTGGGTGTAGTTAGGTATTTGTGAAGTACCCCAAACATTACAGCAGATACACAACTCAACAAACAAACATCTAAGTTATTGTGGCCAACCAAAGAGTTTTCAGGTAATTCCTTTGACTCCATGTACATCTCTGACCCAAGAAGACAGGTTTTTTGAGCAACTGAGTATTACGCAGGGAAAGTGTGTACAAATTTCTTATGGATATCTCAACATTTAGAACAAAGTTTTATTAAACCAGAGAATAAAATTACTCTGGAAGGAGATTTCTCCAATAATTATGGATTTCATTGTAAACACATATGGAAAATTGAATACCTATTTTGGGTATTTGATTATATTGGACACATAGTGTGTGGCATTAAGGGCCTCTCACCAACTGCTTGGCAGCAAGAGTCCATGATTACAACCTCTTTCCCCCACAGGGCAAATCCCCCCGGGGGGGGGCGGGGGGTTGGGTTTGGCTGCATGCACCCACTGACACAATGCAGCTTTGCAACCTTGGATCTGACTGCTGAGAAGGAGCGGTGTGAAAGGAGGTGAAAGAAGCCTCACCAGGAGTCTATTCCCACGCACTCAGGAGCTGCATCTAAGCTCTAGGTCTTAGCCTTGGTCCCTGCCTGAGCTACACTGCAATTACTTCTGTGCCTGGCTGCGTACCTCACTGATCCTCACCCTGATCTGCCAACTTGTTTTCCCAGCTTGACCTCAGATCTGCCTCGTCTTCATACATCTCTGGTGATCTGGACCTTGACTGAATCTGGTTACTCTTCCATCAGTCAAATGAGCAAACATACAAAATCTTCTGAAGCTATGTAGTCAAATCCTGCCAAGAATCCAGTGGGCAATGAGTACAGAATATGTTTTGCAAGTTAATGTAGTCATAAATTGCACAGGAAAAATTAAAAGTACTTGCGAAATAGAAAACTGGGGCCTCAAGAGACCATTAGACTATTCCCTGACTGCAAAGCAGTAGCAACTACACTATTCGTAAATCATTCTAATTTTACTGAGTTTGAGTTTTTTTTCTATTTCAGATCTAAAGAAGCACTGTCAGTTTGAAGGCTTGCCTGTTTTTGCACCTGAATGACAGAAATTGCTTCTCTCTACAAATAGTTGCACTTGAGTAATTATTAGCAGATATTTGTACATTCTGTTTGCAAATTTCTCCTGTATGGATAATCTGTAACTTCTCTAAGCAGAATCCACAGCCTTCATTATTCTTGTCACTGTAAGTTTTGCTTAATGTCTAATTACAGTTCATAACTGACATGGAAAACAATATAATCTACATAATGTTCAGCTGTGTATCTTCTATGCTGCCTGACAACAGCTCCATCCTAGGAAGGCTAATGGAGAAGAATCACTGGAGTATATTAGTGTGACAGTCCTTCCTACTACTGTTAGGCACATCACAGTAAATAATAAGTAATATCACAGCTTATAAAATCAAGTTATAAACCACTTCCTCACAGGATGCCTGTGGCCTAGATGACATAGACATCAATAAAACTGTATTTTCTTGAATATTTTTCGCATATTTTACCCAGTGATTCAAACTTATGAATTATGAAGCTCATAAAGAGAAATCTACTCATGTATGGAACAAAGTAATGGTAAATTGATCCAACGACATTTTTGAAACTACACTCACCACCACTAGTTTACTGCAGGTGTACATTGTACAAAGGAAGACAGTTTGACAGCAAGAAGAATATTTATTCATAGCAGACATCTTACTATCACAAGCTGTGGGAGATTATTGTCTTCAGTACGTAAGAATCAATTTTTCTGAAGCATTGAAGTCATTGCTCACAGAATATAAATTGTCCTTACCACAGCTGCCTTAGAGTGGTCCTGGATCAGCATCATCAACAGAAACCAGCACACTAATCCAGCATGGACTGAGCATGTGATCTCATGTTTTGACCAAGGTGAAATATGTAGTTTTAAAAATTTTATTGCTAATAAAATCTGTCAAAATATTGTTGCTTTCCCTGTTTTGGTATACGTTATGGAGACATAAAACTGAGTCAAAGCTCATGGTTTTTTTAATATAAAAAATAAAAATGTCAAAAAGGGGTTTTCTGTTCTCTATCAATGTGATCTGTAAACTCATAATTTCAGAGATTTTTTCAGGATGTCTGAGCAGTTTTCTAACAAAATTCAACAGTTAGTAATCACAATCAGAAGAGGTTTTTTTTTATTTTCAGCTGACAAAACTTGTACAAGCCAATACACATTTTTGCAGACAAATAAAAATGTAAAGGCAGGATACTTTACTTGTGTGAACAAGTTGTTTCAGATAAAACTGTAATTGTTTGTTTTTTTGTCATTGTCACTAGTGAAAAATAAATTAAATGCTTTTCTAAAAGAGGATTTTTTTTTCTTCTTCCATTTCAAAATGCAGTAGACAAGTATGTTCATTGACTAAAATTATGAATTTTTGGCTACTCTAGGTAAAGCACAATTTTTTAAAAATGAAATATCCCATTTTATACCTATGGAAACTGAGTTTTAAAAGTGATGTCAGTTTCATGAAGTTGCCCACAGATTTTTCTGTTACTTTTTATTTTATCTCATTCTCTCCTGAACTCTCCTAGATGTCCCTCTGCATGAAAATTTGACCAGAGATCTACACAGAGGCTAACAGGAGGACAAATTAAACAGGAGCAGCCACTAATGCCAATGCCATAAGATCTACCACTGGCCGCACAACTTCCAGCACACACAGCTCCCCATTCTTTTTCAGCATGTCTGGCTTTGTCTTCTGTTACCAACTTCAGTAAAGAACACATTGGAAAACAGAAAAAAGCTATTGGACTATCTATGATAACTAACAGGAGAAACACAAAAACACACTGCTTACTCCTCTGTGTCTTTTTTAAAAATTAATTTTCTTTTCTAGTCCTATTCCCTTACATGTATTGCTTTCTAGTTTTGCTATTCCAACTGCATTGATATTTTTAATCAATTTTTCAATGTAAACCTACTAGGTCACTGTGGTAATTTTAGAATAAATTTTCATTTTTCCCCATTAATCTTGCTTTGAAGTTTTCCTGTGTCTTCTTTTCAACCTTGTGTACTTGCTCAAGTTCTACATCATCTTCTTTGTGTTTGCAAGTAGTTCTCAAGCTGCCTTCTCATCCTGTCTTCACAAAAGTTTCTGTCCAAAGGTCTGCACATTTCTAGCTTTCATTACTATTATTATTCTTTCTGTATATTTTTCTTGTTGGAACACTGTATGTTCTCTATTTGAAGTATAAAGAAACCATTCTGGGAATACTGTATTACAAAATAGAAAAGAAGCTACTTGTCTGAACACTGTTTAGCATAAAACTAGGATGCTGGATCAAATTCTCTTTGTGATATCCCTTCCTAGGAAGCTTGCTATGTTATTGGTTTGGAGTCTTCTCTGCCCACTGCAAATACAGAGTATAGGCTGTTGTCATGTTTCATTCCATTACTATAAATTCTTGTACATTGAGAAAGGGGAATTAGAGGACAAGAGTCCTTTCCAAACATAGTTATTTCATTTCTACCAAACATCTGATTGCTAGAATTAAATTTGAATATCACATATTTATTAGAAGACTGACCATTAAAACTCAAATTCTTGAGACTTGCCATGGGTTGATCATGGCTGTCTCCCAGGTGCCCACTAAGCTGCTCTATCACTCCTCAACTGGACAGGGGAGAAAAACATGACAAAAGGCTCATGGGTCGAGATCAGGACAGAGTGATCAGCCAGCAATTACCATCATGGGCAAAACAGACTCAACTTGGGGAAATTTAAACAGGGTTGTGTAGCCTCGGAAGAATATAGGGGTGTTGTCTGGATGTGTAGAGATAGGATCAGGAGAGCCAAGGCACAGAGGGAGTTGAACTTAGCGAGGGACGTGAAAAATAACAAGAAAGGGTTCTACAGGTACATAGGCAGGAGGAGACAGGCTAAGGAGAATGTTCCCCCTCTGACAAATGAGAAAGGAGAACTGGCATCCTCAGACATGGAAAAAGCTGGGGTACTCAATAAGTGCTTTGCCTCAGTCTTCACTGGTGGTCAGGCTTCCCATGTCTGTCAGGACCCTGAACCTCTAGGTGAGGGTGGGAGGAGCGGAATCCCTCCCACTGTAACAGCAGAACAAGTCCAAGACCACCTCATGTCACTGAGTGCATATAAGTCTATGGGGCCAGATGATATGCATCCCAGGGTTCTGAAAGAGCTGGCTGATGTAGTTGCTGAGCCACTCTCCATCACATTTGAAAAATCACAGCTGTCGAGCAAAGTCCCCAGTGGAAAAGTGAAACATTACTCCTATTTTTAAGAAAGGGAGAAAAGAAGACCCGGGGAACTACAGGCCAGTGAGCCTCACCTCTGTGCCTGGGAAGATCATGGAACAGATCCTCCTCAAAGCCATGTTAAGACACGCACAAGACCAAGAGGTGATCCGAGACAGCCAGCATGGCTTTACTAAAGGCAGATCTTGCCTGACCAGTCTGGTGGCCTTCTATGATGGAGTGGCGGCATCGGTGGACAAAGGAAGGGATGTAATCTGCCTGGACTTGTGCAAAGCTTTTAACATGGTCCCTCACCACATCCTTCTAGAGAGGTATGGATTTGAACGATGGGTTGTTCAATGGATAAAGAATTGGTTGGCTGGTTGCAGCCAAAGGGTTGTGGTCAAAGACTCTGTGTCTGGATGGAGACCGGTCACAAGTGGTGTCCCTCA
>NW_010132310.1:0-226 GCF_000699245.1 Pterocles gutturalis
AGCACACCTCTCTAGAGAGCAGGTCGGGTCGGCAAACGGGTGCCTGCACACTTCTCAGAAGAGAATCTCCTACGACTATCGCCCATCGCCTTTTCTTAGATGCACTGATTGTTCTCCAAGCAGATGGGGCTGCTTGACTGGGCTCCAGCGTCTCTCCTGATCTGATGGGTGTTTCCTGTTTGGTCTGCAGAGCGGTGGATAGCTCCTGGGTGTATCCCAGCAACAG
>NW_010132310.1:552-784 GCF_000699245.1 Pterocles gutturalis
CGGCACCTACGTGAGGGATCAGAAGGTTATGGCTGCAGTGCAGCAGTGGGTAGAGCAGGCAATGCCCAATTCCTGCCTTTCAAAGCTGCCTGGGACTGGAGGCGAGGCTGGAGAAGGGCTCTGCCAGCGTCAGGGATGGTCATTGGGCCATCCTTCTGCCTCCTCAAGAGGCAAGCAACAGAGGAGATATGAGTCTTGCGGGCGCAATTCGTCTGTTTCTTCTTGAGCTTTG
>NW_010132311.1:344-13110 GCF_000699245.1 Pterocles gutturalis
AATCAAAGACATTCTCCAATATTTAATTGTCCTTGTAGCCAGAGCAGATTCCTCCTCTTACATTAATGAAGTACAAGGCTTCGTTACACGTTCGTAATTGCAATATTTAAATTTGCCATTTCACATCTGGAAGAAGCTGGAAACTTTGTCTGAGCCAGAGCTGTAACACAGCCACAGGGTCCAGTTTGTGTTCAAAGGACACAAGGAGAGAGCGGGGCAGAGCCCAAGGAAACCTCCAGTCCGGGAAGGGGGAACGGCTGTGCCAGGTCTGTCTGGGATGGGAAGAGAGCAAAGGAGAAGCGAGGGCTGGAGCCATCTTCTCCAGAGAGAGCTCAAGCAAGGCAAGCTTCAAAATAAATCAGTTCAGGGAGGACACCACACACTGCTCTCATCAGATCTGCCACATGAACAGCATCTTGTGCAGGAGGAGCTCAGCAGCCCCAAAACCTGCTGAAGGCGCAGCCTCACCTCCAGCTCGAGTGTAGGGACTGGGTGGAGACCTTCTGCCCAAAGCAGAACCCACCAGTGCTGGTCCTGCACCTGCACGAGCCCCAGACCAGACTGGAAACCCTGCTCATTTCCAGAGACCAGTGCCAGGCTGGCACAGTCCTGGCAGGTCCTCAGGGGTGGGACAGGCTGTGCTGGGCTGGAATTAGATAAAGCAGTAAAAATGGTACGGTTGAGAAGGCGCACTAGTCCCATAAAGGAAACCTTCGAAATATTGCACCAGTTCTGCTCCACCAATTTCTCCCAGGGTACAGACCCCAACTGGTTGCTGGTGGTTGGTTTCTGTCAGCTCCAGGCCCTGGATCCAACACACAAACCAGTCAGTGCAGTGGGTTTGCCAGGACCAAACCCAGTCCTGGCTCTCGAGCCCCTTCTGGGCTGTCACCCAGCTCGAGGGCCACTTTCCTCCCCTCCCAGCGCAGCTTTAACCAGGACCACCACCCTGGGAACAGACACAGAACGAGAGCTGCTCCTCTGAACATGCCAACGCACACAAATTCCATGAAATCAGCAGAGCTGTTTCTAGCTGAGATACTTTACGGTTTCATCTGAATACCACCACGATGCCAGAGTGGAAAGCCCAGAACGATCAGTGCTTGTCCTGTCCTCTCCCCACACTTATGGCAAAAATAAACTGCTGTAAGCAGGGAAGTTCTGTTGCTTTCTGCCCTGCTCAGTTATGGGTGCATCTCAGTGGTGGGGTCTTGTGTTTGACCTCCACTGAACGCGGGTGCTTGGCTGTGAACCTTGTACCAAGGTGCCCTCCTTGCTTTTTCCTATCCCAAAGCTTCCAAGTGTAAACTCAAGATGTTCCAGCTGCAGAGGAGAGGAGGACGTGTGCTCCTCTTGCTGGCGAAGGACACAGAGCCAGAGGAGGGCAGAGAAAAGGTGGAAGAGCATCTCCTGGGAGAGGCAGGACTCCAGGAGTGAGAGCAGGGAGCGGCGGAGCAGCGAGGAAGGCAAACCCAAACCGAGTCCAGGTCTGACTCAGGCAGCTTCATATAAAACATCCCCAGTGGCATTATTTCCAGACCAAAACCAAAAATTTCAAGTTGCAGGGCAGCAAGGCTCCCAGCATTCACCACAACTAAGACAAGGCGGCAAACCTGACCAAAGGCAGCACCGGTGCAGGCAAACGGAGCTGCAGTTTCACCGAACACTGCCAAGAGCCCACGCTCCCACCCAGCCGAGACCCCTGCGACACACGCCACATACCTCAGAGCAGGAGGGGACAAATTCAGGAGCAGCTCAGGGCAACACTCACCTGCTCCATGCCAGGGCTGTGCCCAGGGAACCCACTGTGACCCCAGCAGCTCCTCCAGCGTTCGGGATCCCAGTGCAGCTGCTGGAGCTCCACAGCAAGGACCACACCCTGCCCCGCCCTGGTGAAGAGATGCTTTGAGTTGAGCACAAATGAACTCCAAACCTACCAGGTTCTTCCTGAATTGATGCCCAAGGATCAAGCCAGCTCAGAGCAGATCTAGAGATGCCAAGGTGTAAATAAGAGCAGAATTTGGGGCCCAGCTACAATTCAAACACATTTTGCACCCTGGCCTTGGAGTTTATTAAGAGTAAACTCGGCTTAGCTTCAGGTGTGTGTGCATTTCTTCTAACACTTTCTCTTTCTTGTTTAACAATCTCCTCCTCTTCCCTAATCACACAAGCTATCTGCTAAAAGATGGTGAAGCTGAGAGAAAAAGGCATTCTATTTTTTTTTTTTTAAATCATTATTCATCAAACCGTTTGTAGCACTACATGCCCAGTTAATACGGATGGCAATGGGACGTCCTGACATCTCTCACTGATGTGCTCTTGGCCTTTATTCCCATTATTATGAATTTGCCAATAGTTCCTATTAATTCATGTGTGACAGTCAGCCAGGAGAAGGTCATATATTTTCCCCTCATGCACAAGATCAGTTCTTCCCAAACTTACACTCTCTGCATCACTCTCTCTGAGTCATTTTCATCCTCAGGGGTTTCTTTTCTGTTTAAGTTGACATTTGCCTTAAACCTGATTGCTCTTCCAAACAGTAATTATAACAAAATCAGGTGGGCTTTGTTGTTATTCTATCTTAACCTAATAAATGTTAGCACCTTCATTCTCTCTGCAAAAACATGGCTCATTTTATACTGGAGCCTTTTGAACATCTTTCTTAAGTGTTCAAAAAAGTATTGCAGTAAATCAGCATGCTTGGAAATTGCCTGGGAGGAAAAAAAAATCATTTTGGTTCTCAAAAGTTACATTAGTTTCAGAAATTAAATACTTTTGGGCTGATTGCTTCCCTCCTACAGTCTTTAGTATGACTCACCATAGCCCAACATAGGTGTCCCCAATTCTGTATTCACAAAGTGAGCATCATTTTCATCTGGTTATATCCCGTTTTTCAGTATTTTTTGCCTTCCAGCACCTGAAATTGTCACTGGATTTGAGCACTAAACAACACGCCCAGCTTGGGTCATGGCCGGGCTGCTCTTCCCAAAAAAATTCCCTGAGGAAGACACACGTAGGCAGCAGAAAGTCATGTTTTGGTCGGGTTTGTGTCATTTTCCAACGTGCACTGTTTGGTGTTATAGGAGGTGCTGGAAGAAGCACAGCGAGGAAGACAGGGAGAGGGAGGCGGGTGCTGCCCTGTAGGTCCTGGGGGAGTCTGTAGGTCTCCTGCAGACCTGGGGGAACCCCCAGTTCCTCCCACACCTCGCCAGCTCCAAGGGGATTGTCACAGACTGCACTGAGCTCAGGTTCCATTTCACACACTGGGCAACGGTGAATGGCAACTGGGGCTCATCCCCTGGCTCAGCAGAGCCAACTGTCTGACGATAAGCCAGACCACGAAAAGGCAAATGGGAAAAGCAAGAAGGGGGATCCATTAGATTGGGACGTACTCCAAAGGCCTGGCCAGAGCAGAGAGAAACCCGAAAGCTGGGGTTACTGCTGGCAAGGCTTAGTAAGAGTCTGCAAAGGCTTTAATGTTCAGACATTTCCTACATGTTCTGCGTTACATAATTAGGTATGACAACATGCTGCAGGCAAGGAGAAGTTTGGAGACTGCTGGATTCCATGCTGCCTCCTTCCCACAGTGACAACGTTTGTTCCCAAACCCAGGAGTTTTGACATGAAGTTTTGTGCCCATGAGCTCTGCCCCAAAGGGACCGTGTGTCATCGCACTGAAGAGCTCTTCACAATCCCACCACTTGCACTGAAACTGGGGAGACTCCTCAGAGGTGGCAATACCTGACTAACGATCGGTGTCCAGGGATAGACCTTGTCCCAGCGCACAAAGCACAGGAGAGAAGGAGGCAGCAACATGGCGACACTACCTGAGACAGGCACAGAAGTGTCCCCCTGTATGACGACAGGGCAAAGGGCAGCCTCCCCTCTCCTCTTAAATGCACTCCTGGAACACCTCTTCTGCCATGATTGTTTATCTGGTTAAAAATAAGCACGTAAACAGATTGTGGAGTGTTTCTACAGGTCTTTTAAACAGGAAAACATCTCCTGTCTGAGTACACGTGTCTCACTTTCATGTTACATAGACATCGCATTTCTTGGAAAGTCATATTTAACCTTTTTTATTTTTCTTGCAAAAACCACCTTAGAAACACAGTGCATCTTCAGGAAGCCACATTTACTTGCAGCAGTGCAACAGGACACGCCTGGATTTGATTCCATTCGGACCTATGGAATGAAAAGGAGGAGGCCAAGATCCCTCCCCTATTTGCCTGATAAATGGAAACACTCCTCAGTTGATTTGGCAGGTCACCCTGACCCCCAGCTGAGGTGCTCAAGCAGGTTTTGCAGCCAATGACTGGAAGGTCCTGGCTTAGGTTGGAATCTGTTGGTTGCCAGGTTTTCTCTGTTTATTCTTCTTCTTCCTGACCTTGGATACACCAGTGTCCATCCCACTGGAATATTCAGATCGCAAGATCTCAGCAAGGCGATGTTTGCCGTGGGTCTTCTTGAGAAGGTCAGACCTGGGCAGAAGGAAGAGAAGAGGAATTAGATTTCCTTCTCTCCAAAACGCTGCTAGGTGGGTTATTTATTTTACAGCGGTGGAAAGTGACATTTGTGCATTAGCAGAAGAACAGCTTCCTTTTCTTGAGGCTTGATTTGAAATTCTGTCTCATGCAAAATTAGATATTGTTGTGACAGGTTTTCACAAAGGTGGCAAAATATCATGCCGTTTTTAAAAGCAAGCCTTTGTTCTGTACAAATGCTCTTGCAGGGGTGGCGGGGAGAAGGAGGGAAGGCTGCGCGCTGAAGGCTGATGAATTAGGTGACACAGCACTTTGAAAATTATAATAATAATAATAAAAAACCTAACAGGCTTAAGACATTGAACAATGGAAACATTTTATAAACAGAGCCTAAATCCAGAGATTGGAAACACAAAAAACCCAAACAAACAAACAAGTAAAAAAAAAAAAAAAGTCAGGAGTTTAAACCCAACAGACTCTTTTCTTGCAGTGTCCTGTGGGCATCACACACACGCACCTTACAGCCTTGCTCTCCAGAGACCGGCTTTTGCAAAGGTGGCTGCATTCTGCCCAGCCACTCAACATGGATGTTCCCGCAGCCCTAAATTGCCAGCTATAAATATAAAAACCCACTCAGCATTTTTCCACTCCAAGTTCTGCCACTGTCCTGCTCCGTGACCTTGGGCAAATCTCGTCCTCACTGCTGCTCTCACCCTCGCTGATGTGTTTAAACCGCGATCTTTTCTGTGCAGGACCCATCCTTCCCCACCACGTTCCTGGGGTCCTGGGCACATCGGGATATTCACAGGTTTCGGTGTCTGCGCATCCCACTCTCCTCTTTATACTAAAGACCAGTAACAGATCTCTAAAATTTCCAGAGAAGTGAACAGAAATCTATCTGTTCCCTCTGAATACAATGAGGGAATTGAACTGAAGCCCCACATCCACGCCAGCATGCATTTATGACAACACATGGACCTCAGCAGTCCTCAAGGTTGCAGCCTTACAGCACCGCCTCTCATCGTCCCTTCAGGTGTCCAGAACCGTGTCAGGGATTACAGGAGAAGGAAGCATTTCTGGTGGCAGCAAACAGATCAATTCATTCATTAGGCCAAGCACACAAAGAAGGGAAGGGAAGCAAACTCTCAGCTGTCTAGGGTACTCGCTTGCCCCCTTTTCCACTGCCTGCTTTCCATCCCTGTGCAGGTTTCATGGCTGGAGTGGGTTTGGAAGGATGGATCAGAATGATAAGAAGGATGGTGTGATGATTACCACTGAAAGATGATTTTCGCTAGAAGGGAAAGCCTGGAACACATGGGTGAGAAGACTGTTACTTCCAGTGTAGTCTCCACTCTCACACTAATTAAACATTCAAGCTCTGCGTTGGCAGAAGGGCTAGAGACTGGACATACCGGAGAAATAAGATGCACAGCCGCCACCCGGTTTGAACCCACAGAAACTAAGGCAAAAAGACAGAATCAACTCGAGACCGACCCTGGAAAAGCCACACCTGCAGCATCTCCTCAGCAGATATTCTGCCTTCCTGAACGCAGGAGCCGCAGCAGCACGGAGGGATGCTCGTGGGTGCATGCACAGCGCCGGGCTAAGGTGTGCCCTCAGCCAGCCCAGCTCTGCTGCAAAAAAACTTTGTAGTGCAGCTGTGGCCTCTGCTCAGTCCCCGTCATCACTTAGTAAAGTTTCTATTTGACACTTCCATTGTCTCCCCGAGCATTTACTACAGTAATTTGAGGGTTACCAAGCAACAGATCAGTTTACTTAACAACAGGGAACTATCTGCTGTAGAAGGACAAGTAATCCACCAGTAGCTGCAGGGCTGAGTTTCAGCTCAGCAGGGAGGTTGTCCAACACTTTATTATCAATCAGGTGAAATCACTGCCCAATTAGTAAATCAATACCCCCTGCTGTGGTGATCAGCTGTACACAGACAAGCCAGGACACAGGGAAAAGGGAGTCTTCTCCCTCTAACCAGGGCCACAAAAATCAATGGAGCTGTGCTGTGGAACCTGCGCTGATCACCGAGATGAGAAAAGCAGCTGTCAAGGTGCTGTTTAACCACGCGATGGAAGAGCCACAGGCAACAGCGACAGTCTGCAGTGACAGCACGCACAGGAAAAGTACACCAGGTCAGGATCCATGGTCTGATTCTGATTTCTGTCGTAAACCTGTAAATTCCCCTCTCTGCTCAACTGGGGAAAGTCTCCAGGGCTCTACCAGAGCAGTCAGGATAACATTGTCGAGGAAAAGTACCCTGTGGTTAGGAGACAAAGCCCAGGAGAACAGAGCGAGACCTTGATACTCACCCTTTGAACATCCTTGGGCAAGGTATTTAATCTCTTTGGCCTCCATGTGCATTCTCCCACCTCCTAACCCAGGATGACTGCATTTTCCCTGTTGCCGAAGGCTGCTGTGATGTTAATTTCAGAGAGCTGGGTGGTGATACTGGATATTGTGGCAGAAAGCTTCCCAGAAAGGCTGTGAATGTAAGATGCATTTGCAACACAGACAGCACCCATGTTCCCATCACTGGATAAACACATGGACTGTCAGCATCTCTTTCTGTGATCTCTTGTCTAGATATCACACTATATTGAGTCCTAATGAGAACACATCATGTTTATGACGGGCAGAGAAATCCCCAGCCCTTCAAATCCCTCCCTCCAAGCACAACAGCCAGCCTTTAGGTGGGGAGCTGCAGAACAGTGCAGCTCAGGGGAACTTGCAGGGGAAAAAAAGATTCACTAATGACTGACCCATCCCAAAGTGCTTCAGTGCCAAGATTTCAGCAAGGCTTAAAGGAGAAACTAATGTTCAATCAGATGAGAAAATAGCCACTTTTATTAGCTAGGGGAAAATGAGACCAGAATCGAGAAGTCATAACTCAGAAAATGAAACATCCCCAACACACAAGTTAGGAAGAACCTGTCCCTGAACACAAGCTATTTGACTTCTCTGTGTTACTGTCCAGCACGCTGGGTGTTGTGTCAGGCAGAAGCATGACTGGATTACTGCTCTTTTGCGCTAGGTATGGGGTACCAGGACTCCCATAAAAGAGAGATGGGAATTGGTAAGCAGTCAGAGGAGCCAGCAGAGCTGAGTTAGCATCACCTTCTAACATCATCCCTTCATTTGCAAGGCTTAACCCTAGACCCAACCACTGCTTTGGGCTTTATGTTCCAGGTATCCAAAAACCATATCGCTCCAAGACCTATCTAATCACCTCATTATCAAGGGGAGAGAAAGGTGCTTCGCACAGTGAGGAAGGGAAGGCAGAAAGCCTAGTAATTGCTTGGCACAGTCTGAGAAAGCTCCTCTCCTCCTCATGGAGACAGAGGAAGGAATAAAAGAGCCAGGTTTACAGCTGCCTGTGCACATCTGTAATTAAGCTGCAACCTCACAAAAGCTGGTACCGGGAGCCTCAGCAGAGAGACAGTAAGAAAACAGAAGAACTGTCCCCAGATGACTTTGTTATATCTTAAATGGCTGGGAAAGACCAGGCTAGAGACAAACTTTTAAAGACAAAAAAAAGCTCTGCCCTCCTCCAGAAAACTAGAATGAATTTATTCACTCTTTAAACATGAGAAACTTTTGAATCTTGCTAAATACATCATTGAATGATGAAAGGGCAGGAGAGGAGCATCTGGAAGAAACAAGAGAGAAAAAGTGCCCAGTGAAGGAAAGAGAATAAAATCCTTCCTTCCTCTGCTTCAGTTTCCTTCTGCCTCCATCTGGAGAGCCTCTCCCAGCGTGCTGCTCCCCAAAGGCTCCCAAACTGCTCCAGCCGAGGAAGAAGGAGTATCAAGTTCTGCTGCACAGTCCCAGAACTTATGGTGTGTCTTTGGAGGAGACAGGAGTAGGCTGTTTCATTTATCAGAAAACATTTCAACATGGATCGCACCATCAATCTGCCTGACAGCATCTCCAACAGCTCTCTGAAACGGCGCCAGCAACAGAGCTGGGTTACCTCTGGGCCAAGGCTGCTGCAACACCTGCCTCTTCTGCTCACAGTGTTGGATGAACCATCTGCAGCCAATGCAACCCTCTTTGGGTTGGTTTTTGTGTTGCTGTTTTTTGCAGAGTGGGGGTAAGAAATTTATCAGCCATCTTACACTGCTCTCGACAAGTCAACAGATGGCCTAGGTACTCTGTTATCGGCTGACGCGAACGCTAGCTTGAGAAAATCAAGAAAAATTATTATCCAGACTGAGCATCAAGCGCTGTTCCAAGCTTAAAGATGGAGTACAGGCCCTGTGCTGCAGCTGTGGTGGAACAGGACAGTAATAAAGGCCATCGCCGCATGCAGATAACATTCAGACAGATTCTACAATTATAAAACTTTAATTTCGTAAGAGGACATTTTTATAACATCATCATGTGGTAAGTAGGACTCATCTATGTCTCTGAACTGCCTTAATGAAGAGTGATGGTGATGCTTCCTTTCACAGCAGCCATACCTCTTACTCCAATTTTTGGATTTGTTTGCACTCCATGAATACATGCTCTTACCTGAGCTCCAGTCTGCCATTCTAGAGCAGCCTGCTCCAACCAAGCAAAATTCCCAGTGGGCAGAATCCCACACTTAGTTGTGACTAATTAAGTGATATTAGGAAAGCTGTAAATGGCAGAAAAAAAACCTGGCAAGCAAACTGCTTCTAATGATTAGACAATTGCTGTGCAGGGAGACCCAAATGCAGCCTTGATTTGTAAGCCCTGTCAATAGAAGCATCAGTCTTTCTAAAATTGTCAATGCCAAGATGTTCAAATGTGGAATCACCGATACGAGGTAGGAGGGATGTAAAAGGCTACTAGCTTTCACCCAAAGGAGAATGCTGCTCTGGCCATACAAAGGAGGACACACAGGGTTACCAGGTAGACTTCCCAGCAGGAGCCTAATTCTATCCGACTGCTAATGCTGAAGAATGAGCTACCACAATAATCTTGCAACGAAAACCTTAAGGGCATGATGATATCCATCTTCAGAGCAATGGCAGTGTAATAATGATGTAAATCAATCCCCTCAAACAGAAGGACCCTGCACACCTTTTCTTGATCCCTCTTTAGTTATGGGTTGGACTTAAACTCTGAATCAGGAGGAGATTTACACATGTTGTAGCAACTACGAATACACTTGATACTCACATAAATTCAATCTTTCTGAGCATTTCTGGCATCAGAGACATCCTGTAGCAATGAGTTCCACAGAATCTAACAAACTTCAAGATTTATCGCTTTCTTTGTAATGGCAAATTAAGCTGCAACTCCTCACTACAGCGAAACCCTTTGGGGATGTACACCAGTCTTCCAGGGTTCAAATGGAGACAACAGACCATTTGTTGCCACAGAATCCCATAAAAAAAACACTGATCCAAAATGCAAAAGATTGAGTAGCACAGGGATGCTCAGTGGAATGGCAATAGGTCTTTGGCATGTGCATTGTGCAAGAGTCAAAAGACATGTCTATCTGGCTACTTCCTGAGCATGCTGCTTCTCTGCAGCGAGCAAAAGACAGTTAATCCCTCAATGGAAGTGGGATCAGCTTCCTTGCATCTACCCTTCAGTAAAAGCATGAGCCCAGACACTTACTAAGCTGATGTACTGTAACTTAATATACAGTATCTGGTTCATGTGCTCATCTCTTACCTAAATGCACCACTTCACCTTTCAGAAAAAAATCCTGAGCAATTATTTTGCCATCTTCAGATCGGGTTTTGCAAGAACCATTACAGCTATGGGGACAGTTGGGTTGCACAAAGAGGTTTAAAAAAAATACCTGGAAGTTTAAAGTGCATTCAGGAGAGGGCTGCTTCCACATTTCAGCACTGAACCCTCATGCACCTGGCTGCTCTGTCTTCCTGTCTCACCTTCCCCAAGCAGGCTCTCTAAGGAGGTGCTAAGCACAAAAGGACACTTGAAAAGAAATTAAAAGTTTTCTTTGTCCTCTTAAGGAAACATTTAATGATCGCCTTTACCCCACCTTCAACCTGGACTGCCTGTTCTTTATTCTCTGGGCAGGTGCTGAGAGATGAGGCTTTAGTGAGCAGACTGATTAAAAACAAGTATCAGATGTTTGGAGACAATGTGTAATACGACAACCAACACTCATGGTATCACGTGAGAAATACAATTAAAAAGATTGCTCTGTGACTGCTGTTATAATTTCTAGCCTTGCATTTTACAATTAAAAACCTCTTGTCTTCTAAATGGCAGGCTAAATTCTGCTTTCTGCTTTGTCAGCGTGAAATCAAAAGCAATTCTCTGTAAGTTAACAGCACTATCTTGAATTTATGCTAGTGGAGACTGAATTTAAATCTATATTCATTTTCTCTAAACTATCCTATAAATACTAATATATTTTTTTCTCTCTTTTTTTTTTTAAATTTTTTTCAAGCACGCACAGAAAAAGTTGATTAGAAACAAGTTTCACAGACAATTAACAATTGTTGCACATCACAACTTTGGCTATTTCTGCAGGGTCTTCATTTTCCAGATGCTCCTGGATTTGAAATCTGGAGCTTGAGCCGTGACGAACCTGTGCAAAGGCTGCCCACTTTCCCTGAGCTGCAATTATATGATCCACGTCCAAATGAGCTTTCCAATCACTCTCAGACCATTTGTTCTAACACCTCCACGTGTCCTGTGCATAAACTACCTACTGTATCTTGAGCTTGTCTGTATATAATAGGATGAAGACTTAGGGAGGAGGAACGCCATCTAAAAGAGGTGTGTAACAAGAGAAAAAGGAGCTCTAACAGAGCAGCAACATCATAGGAACAGAGAGAGGCATTGTTGCGGGCCAAGTAATCCTGTGACACGCTACTGTCAGTCACAGCTCGACACCCTGCTGGGCCAGCAAGACATCAAAGCCCACCCCATACCATCTTACATGCTCTTTACCGGCTAATCAGGCTATTCTTCCTGAAATAAAGCTCCGTTAAATCCCCTGCTCACAGGGGCATTCCCATCCTGTTGCCCATCTGCTGGTGAGGGTCAGCTGAAGCAGGAGGCAGATCAGTGGCCCGTCCCTGGTGGCTTCTCAAAGCAGGACAATGCTGTCTCCAACTTTTTTATTTTAAAATCCCTTCCCTTGCATTTTTTTTTTTCCCCAAGATATGTACATGTGCAAGAGATGTCACCAGCCCAGCAGCAATTATGTGGATTAGTGCTTTAATTGCACAGCTAACGTTTGTTAATGGAGTTTGCAGCGACAATTACATGGAAGGAGTCATAAGCGATACTGATAAAAGAATAAAGATTTTCCTCCTTTGAATTATTGCAGTGATTTTACTGGCAAGCCAGAGGTTAGTATTCTCCGTTGTGCTAGGGAAGACAGTGAGCCCTTAACACTGCAATCTCAAAAGGGAGGATTATCTATCCTGTGGAACCAACTTGAAGTAGCTAGGATCGGACATCCTGAGCACCTTCAGCTCCGCTCCAAGCGGAGGAAAGGATTTAGGGCTCTGCATGCTTAGGCAACGCAACGTAAGCCAATGGCTCAACGTGATTTAGCCTCTCAGGAACAATCACACGTGACCAGCCAAAGGCAGGGGGCTTGGACCTGATGATCTTTGAAGGTCTCTTCCAACCTAAACCATTTGATGACTCTCTGATTCCTGGAGCAAGAACAAGAACCTTGAGGAGCAAAGCACACCACAGTCCTGTGGCATTCCCTGTCTCAAGAACATCAAGTTGGCCTACCTTTTTGGTTTTGGTTTGGTTTTCTTCTTTGAGCCAGCAGTTGGAAGAGCAGTCAGGTTCTGGGGAGCATCTCTCAGGCCAAAGCTTTTGGCCACATGACCCAGGTGCAGAGATTTGATGTGGAAGATGTGCTTGAGGTTCCTGGGATAGGTGGTATAGGCACAAAGGAAAGACTGCAGCGCTGAAGGGGAAAAAAAAAAAAAAGAAGTGAATTTTGTTTGCTGCTGCATTTTTATATATACACATACTTAAATATTCAGCTGTTCCAGCTGAAATGACATTGGTCTTGTCCTTTAGGTCACCTTCTGGTCAGCAGCTGGTAGAAAAGGTTGGTATGTTAAAAACCTATGAAGGTTGTATAGTACTAGTACAACCCTGAAAGGAGAAGGTAGGTGTGGAGAAGCGTTAGGAACTGAAACAAAGCCGCATTAGGTTTACTTGTTGCAAGGATGCCCCTTCTGCCACAAAGGTGACGTCTGTAGCACATCGCAAAAGAAGAGACATTCACATCAACTGGTGGCAGACAGAGGAAGAGAGGGAACAGAAAGATACAGGGATGAAGAGAGGGA
>NW_010132311.1:13141-28615 GCF_000699245.1 Pterocles gutturalis
AGGTGGCACAGAAAGACTCCTCTGATATTCCAGTCCCAGCAGGCCACGCATTTTTCACCAGTTACTAGCTAGTCTCTTATAAATACCTGAGAGCCAGACGGATTTCCTGACTCATCATCACACTGAGAACAGAGCTCACCTTCTCAAAAGGGAAAAATAATAGAATTGTGTGCAAATTTCCCTTCACATCTCGGTATTCCTGTAATGCCCTTCCCTCAGGGCTCATTGCTCTAAAGACGATCATCCACTAATATGAACGCTACCACTGCTCCTCCACGTAGCTGGAACATTAACGACACCCAGGCTGTCCTCTCTGCTATGGGGAATAGAGGGACTTTTAGTAAGGAAACTCTACAGCTCAGAAAATGCCTCCCTTCAATCCCCTGCTGCTCCTCCGCTTGTTAAACCTCCTGTGCCTCCCCAGCCCTGACTCCAGCCACCACCTACATCTTCCTCTCCCCCTCAGCCCCTGACAGCAGCAAGCTCTAAACTCTAACCTCTCCTGCCCTTGCCTGTTGAGCCACCAGACCAGCAAGTTTGCCCACAGCTTATGTCTAATCTCTTGGCAGCAGCCAGAGATTGGAGTTTATGAACAGTAATAAAAATGTCATTTTAGCAGATCAGCTCCTGGAAGGACCCAGGGAATCCATCAAAGCTCTGTTTACTGAGTAAAGCGAACTCCTTTTCCCAATCGATGAGAATAAAAGATTGAGTTTTTTGCACCTTCTTCCCAATTTCACAATGCTACTCTCTCAGAGGCCTCTGAGCATCAAGAGACCCATGTTTTCCCAAAAAGAGAATGCTAAATTCCAAATACCCTGTCTCGGTGCCTCATCTGAAGGCTGTCCCTCCGAGGGCTTATAAACCAGCGCAAATGCTCTCAAAAACCCTATTCTGCACACTCTCGACACACGGGTGCTGAGGAGAGAAAGGATGAGGCAAAATGTTCAACTATTGGCTATAAAATGGGGAAACAGAAGAGAAAAGCATCCTTACCCTTTCTGTAACCTCAGAGGCACAAAGGGCCAGAGTCTCCTGAGCTCTACCTGTCCCCAGAGCTCCAAAACAGGGTACTTGTCACCATGCAACCCTTCGGACGAGACACCTCTGTTTCCCAAAAGGGGCTTCAACACTTCGTGAGATTCGTCCTTCAGGTAGCAGAGCCCAGCTGTCCCCCTCTTCTCACCCATCTCACTGCTCATCAGTCAATCAACTTTGAAGGGCAGCACCTTCCCTGAACCACTTGATTTGGGTTTGGAAAACACGGGACCAAGAGGCAGAAGGGGTGAGTGGGCAGGGAGCCACTTGCCTTTTGGAAGTGGGCTGCAGTCAAAATGCTGTTTATTAACATTGACTAGGTCAGAAAATGGGGAAAAAGAGAAAAAGAGAGAGAAACAAATGCACCTCTGGCACAGTTTCCAATTGATTGTCTGCCATGAAAGCAAAAGCCAGCTGCCGTGTTAATTATTCATGATGCCTGGCGCAGAGGGGAGGAAGAGGGGGCTTATGGAAGCCACTCAGCAGTGGAAAATTTGCATATGCAGATAGTGGAGTAGGAAAAAGAGGAGGAGTGCTCCCATACAAGATCAATGGGATGCACAACATTTCAGTGTTTCCTGATATATCTTCTGTACTTCTTGTCTGCAGCTAAAAAAAAGTTAGTGCTAAGGGCAGCAACAGGAGTGCGTGGGGTGCGTGCATGCACACAGAAATAAACCACTGAGGTTTTCTACGTGTGACCACAGCCATTCAGTTGCTCTCCCTGTCACAGTCCTTTCAGGTTAGAAGTTGGGGTATAAGGAATCCCAGCGGAGCAACAAGAAACTCATCCATGCAGAATTGAGGATTTGATTATATTAGTTACATGATTTGACACTGTCGACTTAGAAGTAATTACACCAGTCAAGTAGCACAACACACCTGAAAATGGGTGCAAGCAAGCTGTGTGTACAGCAAGCCTCTAACACTCACTGTTGGAGAAAAGTATTTCACTACCCTGGGGAAAAAAAAAATCAGCCTTGCAACTGTTGGAGTCAGGGGTGAGAATCAGTGCAGTGACATGCAGTGGCAGGGAGCTGACCAAAGAGCGAAACAGTAGGATTTCAAACCAACACAGCCATACATCAGTAAAAGCACGCAGAATAATTTGGGGTAAGGTCACTATAGCTCTAGTCATTCTGCTATGTCATCACCTAACGAGCTAGTACAACATTCAGAAAAAAACAGCACCTTTGAACCCCTGAACAACGATTTCTCATGATTCCAAACAATTTTAATGCTGAACTTAACTTCTATCTTGAGAACAGCCTTCTCTTATCCAGTTTCTATGACGACATTGTACAGCTCAAAAGCCAGTTTGTCCCCATTTCTCTTGCGTAAAGAGTTTGCATTTTGTGGACTTGTCTCAATATTGAACAACCCAACTCCAAGTACTTGTCAAGGATCTTTGGGGCCTGACTTCCCGCGTTCCCTTTACAGCAGCTATTCAGTTTTCCAGTGCACCCAGATCAACCTTACTGGGCAACACAACAGCACACAGAAGAGGGGTGCCTACACTGCACCACCTTTTTGGCTCCTCTCAGGAGACTGGCTTAGTGTTTATCTTCCTACCACATTCCTAGAAGGCTTTTCATCTTTCCCAAAAATCCACCTTCCTCTGGATTTTCCAAACTGAAAGAGAAGGGAAGAGTTTCTTGTACTGCTCACTGACAACTGCTGTGCATCCTGCTTGGCAAAGATGGGAGATCAAATCCCAGATTTGCACCTAGCTACAATTATTATGAAGTCCATCCCAGTTTTAGTTCTTCCTGCCTTTTTGAGTAGTTGCCCTCTCTCTCATTTTTCTCCCACCCCACACAACAACCTCCAGTTTAAGATCTTGTCTGTTAAGAGCTGGTCCCAAGACATCCTGTCTTACAGGCTTCAAATTCATTCCTGGTGTAAACTGAAAGCACCTAATGGGTATTGCACCAGGATGTGGTTCAACAGGTCGCCCACAACCCACCCAGCATAACACACGTAATCTCTTTGCTCACGCGATTGGGTCAGAGCCCTCAGATGTGAATCCTATTGAAAGCCAAGATTAAACCTCATTTGCACGTAATATGGGAATGCAAGAAATTAACATTTAATATCATCACAAAGCCTTCTGGGCCCATCTCAACCCCCTACAGAGCCCAATGGCCCCAAAATGTTTCTTCCAGGACTTTTCCCTAAAGCTTTCCCCCAGAAAAAAACCTTGGCAGCTTGTATGAGCCCTTCTGGAATAAACTGAAAAGAAGTGCACTGACCTTTCTTTGCCCACCAGACAGTCCCCTCGCTGGAGTGGACGTAATTTTCAAATTTTGTCTGCAAAACCGTGGCCCGCTCCCGGATTTCCTGAGGGTCCGTGCCACAGAATTTCTACAAGGGCGGTGGAAGGATTAGAGGAAAGAGAGAATTTGAGTCAGGAATAATGAAGCAGTTTACAATAGATTTAATAACAGTAAAATCACACAGTAACCACCCAGGGGCCAACAAAGGTAATCCTCTCAATATTACTACAGAAAAAAAAAAAAGATAAAGATGTTAAAGTCAAAGCAGCCAGTGAGCGCTATGCGGTGAGGAGAGCAAATCGGTTTTAATTTTGTGTTTCCTAACATCTATCATGTATCTTTTTTCTTTGCTTTTTTTTGTTTTTCTTTCAGATGCAACAGGCCAGACACCACCACTTTTTTCCACTGGAGTTATTTGGAACAACTCCCCCAGAGTCCACACTAACAGGTTTAGACTGACGGTGCAAGTTCCCCTGTGCGGTTCCCCAAAACACCCGGCCTGAGCTTGGCACTTGTGGGGCAGGAGGTCAACGTGCAGCCCCAAGCTCCAGAGAATGGACCAAATTCAGTACCTGTGAACAAAGCCAACTACATGAACGTGAAATTTTCTCCCTGTCAACAAGTCACACTTCACCATAACTGCCACCACGTGGTTCCTCTAGAATAAGAGAAGCCCCTTGCACCAAAGGCACAACAGAAGAAAGTTCCTTAGACCAAAAGGGCAATTTCTGCATGTGCTCAAGCTTTTCCAGGATCAAGCTGTAGGATGCAGTTCAGGAAATGGAAAGCAAACATTCCTGGGAGCAAGCTGTTACTGGGAGGAGAAAAGAGGCTGCCTCTCTGTCTGAAGTACCCAGGCAGAGAGAGGAAATGTGGACAAGAAAACAAGAGGAGTTTTGATGGGAAGTTGACAGCAAAGTGCGAAGCCAGGCATCCATGGATGTGAACCTCTCCCAGGAAAGGACAACAGTTCTCAAAAGCTACTCCGACTGAACCAGCATCCAAGTCTGAGTGCCAGATCCAAGGCAGCAAATTCATAGTGGTCAACCCCTCATCTGACAAAATAAACGTCCAGCTCCCATGACTCTGTGCTAGGCCTGTGCCAAGGCAACAATCCTGTTGCTCCTCCCCGGATTTGCATGCTAATGCTGCACAACCCTCCTTCCCTCGGCTGGGAGCATCACCTCTGCACTGCTGCCGGTCCAGGGGAACCGCATCACGCTGACACCACGAACCTCGGTGATCCTGGCAGCCAGGCAGCGCTGCTGGCACCCTACACAAAATGTTTTGCTGACCCCAATCTGCCACTCTACAGCCGAACCGCAAGTCTGCCCAGAGACAGACCCCGAATCCAGCCTAAATTCCCTGCGCAGTGCCCTCTTTTGAGCTTGGGATCCCACAGCTTCGATCCAGTGGGTTATTCTTCAATGGTTACGGGGACTAGAGTTCCTGCTCACCCTCTGCCTGGACTGTCCATCTGCATCGCCAGCAAAGACAAGAGTCAGTATTTTAAGGCTACATGAAGAGTCTCCCCAATTTCTGGTCCCTGCTATCTGTCTCCCGATGCATTTGGGACAGACTCACACCACAGCCTGTTTCACAGACGCTTTTTACTTTGACTTAACGTGCACCTACTAACCAGTTGAGACAGTCGCCTCTCAAAGGGTCCCTGCAAAGGTTTAATAAACCACAAGTGGAGCTGCCTCCCCGAAGCGGACACTCATCTTTGTGACTAACAAGTTTCCACTGACGTGAAACATAAAACTTTCTCCCCCCGCCTGCTCCTCCTAGCCCCCATCACTTTTCTTTTGTTAAGCCTCCTGGCAGCACAAAGTGTCACCTTCCCAGCGTTTTTTAATATGAATGTGAAATTAGTGAGGTTTGCCCTTTCCCCTGGCGGACAGAATCCTCTGTTATTAAAAAGTAAAGCACTTTAATAATGAAAACTTTTTCTCTTTTTCCTGTGTTTTAACTGTTTAAAATTAATGAGAAGGGCATAACGGTTGTCAAAGCGATATTGAAAGCCGGGTAGCCAGGACCGAATAAGCACGAAAATCCCTCCAGAGTGTTAAATAAACAGTGCTTCAGCCCCCTCTGAATCCCTCTGTTGGTTATTGTATACATTCTGTAACAGCACTCAGAATAGATCTGAGCACCGGGGAGGCAGAAAGGTTTCAGAATTCCAATAAAGGCCTCAAATTAAAGACAGCCTGGTGCGAATTCCAGGAGAAAATTAAAGAGACCTCAAGCTTAAGTGACAGGTGACTTGCTTCTGTGTCACAACTGTCAGGGGATTTAGTGATAATATGGCAATATATTACAAAGGACTTTTCTTATTCCCCCCTTTAGGTTTCAAAATGAGGCATCTCTTCTTCCTGGTGCTGGGGAAAAAAAAAAAAAAAAAGTAAGACAAAAATGAGGGATAAAAAACTAGGTGCATAATTTCCAAAGTGTGAGGTCAGTCCAAGAGAAAGAAATGAAAAAAAGCAAATGGCAGGAAACACAATGTAGTCAGAAAATAGCTTCTCCCCTCCTCCCATCTCCACCTTATCTTTTATCCCCTTCAGCCCCTTGAGACAGATCTCATTTTAAAATTGCCCCCTAACGGGCACAGAAAAAAATCTGTTTGATTCATCTAAAAAAACCCCAACGAACCCCAATAATAATAATCTAAATTTAAAGCTGACTCAGAGCCAAACTGTGAAAATAAAACCTGCACACCATGGGAGTGTCTGGACAGATCCAATAAAACGCTGCCACTGGAAGTGCACTGGAAGCCATCCTGTATGCTTTACTCCACAAGCAAGCTTTAATTCTGCTCGCATCTTGGTTCAAATGAGCAGGACAATTCATTTGAGACCTTACACATTTTATCAGGACCCAGAAGAGGAAAGCCTCCCCTAGAGGCTTGCTTGATCTACTCTCCACCTAGATGACTTTGTTACACCTGTTAAATAACAACCATTACTGCCGTTATGGAGAAATAGCGGGACAGGAGAACTTTGTCTGCCTTGCGTTTGCTCAGAGCAATGGCTTGTTCTGGCAGATCCCTAATCACTGCCTAACGACTGTGGTCAATAACAGTATCTATAAGCTAAAGGAAGAAACAGGCCTGGCTGCAATGGTATTTAACTGGTTCAAGACATCAGGGGGACTTCCCCAAATGCCAGCTACACCAGGAAAAGATACACTTATTTCTTTCAGAACAAAGAAACTTCTGATTATAAAGACTGCAGCTTTTAGGTTTGAGAGGTTGGGATAAATTCAGAAAACCTCTGATTTCATTAAGACAATATGTTAATGGTAGAAGGAATCAAAACACAATAAAACTAGACTGAGACAGAAAAGTTCTTTCTTAAAATAGTTATAAAAAAAAAAAGGAAGAGGAAAAAAATCAGCCAAAAACCCCAGCTGTAACATCTCCTGCTTCTATTATACTTCAAAACAAAATGAAGGATTTTGTTTTAATAACAACTTTTTACTAACCTCCGCACACCTTCTCTAGAACTCACCAAGTCCCCCTGCCCCCCTCCATAAAAGTTGAAAGATCAAATTTATTCTCTTTGTAGGCAGGTGAACATTCACACACCCAGACATAGCCACATATATATTTTATATACCTAAATATAAAATATACATTTTACAGGCACTTCAGCTTGCTCCCTGGCTGCACACAGAAGCCCAAAAAAATACATGTTCCAATGTGGTACTTATAATGGACTTCAGTTGAGGCAATGAGAACTGGAGAGCATTATAATGAGGTTCCTGTGTGCACGGCTATAATATATACATGACTCAATGCACGGAGAGCTGATAAGCAAAGCTAACACTCTCTTGAACAGCAACATCACAAGCAGATCAGGTTCAGCTCCTTATAACAAGTCCTCAACCACCCTCTGTCCTATGCAACGTCCCACTGCATTCCCAGTTTATTGCACCATCTCTACAACAATCTTACAGAATTTAATAGAGATTAACCCTCCCGAAAACTTGGAAACATGCCCCTGCAGCTCCTGACGAAGCATTGCAGACCACTCACAGAGCCTCTGATAGCAATTAAATACACAGCTAACAAACAGAATGAATCCTTGCTTGCATTTAATATATTTTTCAAGTAATTCCTGAAGAAGCCTATTTGATATTGACAGAACTACTGTAATTTCATCCCCATTAAATTATGTATTTTTTTCCATTAAGAGAAACTCCGTTTCTCAGTCCCAATCCTTTCAGATTCTGAGTCACATATAAATACAGAATAACCTATTTTTAAGTTTCTGCAGCAGATTCAGACCGCCCTACAGCCAGAATGGATACATCTCAGCTCCAGTGAAGTCAACAGCTAAATCCTATTCACTTTGATGGCAGAGGGAAGAGAGGAATTCAATCCCACCTTTGACTGCAAGTGAAAGGAACCAGCTCCTTCCATACACGTACCCACAGACAGCACCTGGCACGGCAGAGCATACCCAGGCAGCACCGCTGAGCGAAAACCAGAGTAATAGCTACTTTCAAATACTGTTTGGGGG
The DNA here is from genome assembly GCF_000699245.1 of Pterocles gutturalis. Lineage (NCBI taxonomy): Eukaryota > Metazoa > Chordata > Aves > Pterocliformes > Pteroclidae > Pterocles > Pterocles gutturalis. The sequence goes on from NW_010132311.1 coordinate 20,982, forward strand.
TTTTTTCTTGTTTTTTGTGTTTTGTTTTGTTTTTTTTTTTGTTTTTTTTTTTGTTTTTTGTTTTTTTTTTTTTTTTTTAGAAAAGGGAGAAAGACAAAAGATTAGTATTTAGAACATTCTGTGCTGAGATGTGTAGAGTATTTTATAATTTGAAAGCATAGTAGAAATACCAATCTGATCAGCCCTGGTAGCTAAAAGGCTTGTTAGCTTTTTATTGCTATTCCAAAGACAAGCATACAAGGGCTTTGAGATGTTTAAGTGAGCATTGCCTGCCTATAAGCACATTCTGGAAAAAAGGAAATTATTTATGAAGAACTAGTTAAAATAATTTGTGCATTAACAAAAGCACAATTAAACTTTTACTTATTTGTTGAATGAGTTAAGAGGTCATATCCTAGGTGTGTTCCAGACATTTAAAATATAGGCATTACAGGGTGATTTCAGTGAAAAACTGTGCAGCGGTGGGAAAGAGCTTTAAATAGAGCTGTATCTCAGATGAGCCACAGATGTGGCTTTCTGTGAAATATAGGGCATGTAGGAAAGCTGAACATCTTTCAAAAGCGTGTTTACTAAGAACACCACAGCTCCTAACAGTCATCTGCAGGAAACAAGAAGGCTCATACGTGGTATAACAGAAAGAACGAGCAGGCAAAACAGCAACAAGATGGGAAAAAAAAAGAAAAAGAGCATGCTGCTTGATGCATTCTTGACTTCTATTCAAACTGAGGGTTCTTGGAGGATTTAATTTGCCAGAATGTAGAAATGCCTGAGACATCAATTGCAAATGACTGAATTCTGTGAATTAGCAACTTGAGGGCAGACCCAAAGCTTGCCGAAGTCAATGAAAAGATGCCTGTCAACACATTGAGCTTTGTTTTAGGCTCCAACTGAACACAGATAATAAAAAAACCTACGTAACACATCACCAAACACATTTTCCTCATTTCTTGTGAGAAGTTTTGTGTCACTTGTGATCTCCAACAGTATTTTTGTTCAGAAAAGCCAAGGAGAACAGAACCTTTGCGGGGAAAAAAACCCAAAGCTTTTGCGCCCAGAAACCTTTACTGTCTGTTACAAAAATATTTGCTGAAGAGTTAGAAGTGACTGCTTTTTGGGGACAACAGTTTACAGATTGCACAATTGTGGTATAAGGCAGTTCCAGAATTATTTGCAGTGCCTCACATCATGGATATAATAACCCTTGCATCGTAAAGATGGAAGCTAAGGGAGGAATACTTATGACATTTAATTCGTAAATCAAAATCGGAGCAATCCCAAATCAGCAGAATAACTCACCTTGTGTCCTGGTCTGTGCAACTTGAAGCGATCGTCTTTCATCAGGCTGGATAAAACCTTCTCCATCTTTATCTCTGAAACACTGAAGCAACATAAGACAAAAAATTACCATCTCTCCTACTTTTCAAATACAGCACGTAGTAAACCCCAGGCTGATAATAGCAAAAGATTGAGATTTACACACTCAACTTAAGAGTTTATCCCCGAAATACATGCGATCTTATCCCAGACACTCACTCAGCAACCCTAAAAGTATAACTACTGTAAAATCTCAACCCCAGCTGAACTGGTGTTTTCACTGGAAGAGAGACAATTTTACCCGCAACCTTGTCACTGTTACAAGTCACCACTACACACTCCAACTCTAACAGAGCATCAAAATAACTGAGGGCGGACTTTCAGTTCACTGTAAGTATCCTTGGCTCTCAACCAGAGTAACTGATTAAAGGAAAACTTTAGGCCTTTAATTATATTTCTGTTGTTTTAATAATTTTTCTGTCCTTGCATTGAGATGCACCAACACAACTGAAAACCATTTGGTCATGTTTTTCACTAAAAGAAACTCAAAACAGAGTTGAAGCCGCTCATAACATTAATGCTTCTTGTAGATTTGTACATTTTTATAACTATGAACAATAAGATCTGTAACCACCACTTTGAAACCAGAGGGTGTCAAACATTTTTATTGTCCATTGGATGCCATGGGCAGGGAGCAGGTGTCTGCATTCTGTTGCTTGTGCAAGTGTAAGAAATCGACTGAGAGACACACACAGGCTGGAAAGACGTGCTCCGCTTACTTTGCTACTTCTCCTACATCTTGTCTCCCCCAGTCGACCTACCAGATTCTCTGCAATCAGAGACATTGCTCAGCCCTCATTCAAAGGAACAAAGCACTTTGATGTTTACACACATTTTTTTCCACACATGTTAATGACCATGCTCCCATAACTAAAGAGCTAAAACTAAGGCTGTGTAGACACAGCTCCTTCCCCTCATAGTGACTCAAGTTCAGAGGGTAACAACAGGATCCCAAGGAACTTTTCCTATCAAGCCAACTCTCCCGCAGTTTCCTTCCCCCTGGCCACATCATCACCCTTTCCCACAAGATCTTACATCATTCCAACTTCTTGCTACATGGCTTGGGTCAAAGCTCAGAGACACACTTCCAATGGACACACTCACACTCCAATTCATTTATAGCTCCAAAAGCCACCTCTGACACCAAATAACAGTTTGATTTCCTTCCTCATTCTGAAGACTCACCTCCCCTCTCATTTCAAGTGGACAGCCAAAGCCCAGCCCATTAGGGACCCCACAGCATTTTTTTTTAAATACAGGAGACTCGGTCAGCTGTCCTAGCCAGGCTTCACACTGGGCATTTATTTTAATTCTGTCGACTCACATTCCTCCTGTAGATTCAACCAGACGATTTATTCTCCAAGTCCTGCTCGCAAGACACTGCTGGGTACTGTCACGGCCCAGATACTGGAAATGCTTACAAACCAGCTTCCTTTTAAAGGGAGTGGTCCTATCCTACTTAGAGTGCATTTACAGGAGACTAGGCATTCTTTGTCCTCTTTAACACTGTCTTGTGGGGCACACACACGCCAGGTGACAATACAGGAACAGCTGTGCAGCTCCAGGCCATTAATATTACAGCTGCATCCAAACTGGGTCCCATTTCCAAGGGGATTACTCAGATAATAAAAGCTGAAGTTTGTGGGCCCAGATTTTCAGCAATGGGCAAAGGTCATCTCTAGAAAAGAGATTATTTTCCTTTTTATACCAGAATAAATAATAAATACTGCACAGAAGCCAAGCAGTTCATTTGGGGTTACATCAGTATAAGGAAAAGAGAAATTCTGGGGGTCCAACAGCTCTCTGACTCTCGAATCTGAGATGGTCAGAAAGATGTACGCAGTTCCTGAAAGGATGCAATACTCTTTTCTTCAGTTTGTACAGAAAGAAATAATATAAGAACGATATCCCCTTTCTCTTTGCTCAAAGATCTCTAGACACCTGGTTAGGAGGAATGGATGAATCTTTGCCATACTGCGTAACACGGTCCTGTTCCCCAGTCCTTCCCAGTTAAAGCCACAAATACCTTTACGTTTGCTATTTGCTTTCTCATCCTCAGCCAGATCACCATCACAATGTAAGGAAAGGAGAAGAGATGGTCCAGAGAAATAGCCATCCAACCTGGAAGGCACAGGCCAGTGCGGCCATAAGATTTCCTATATGGGAGACAAGCCCCATGGCTGTGCAGCTGGGACTCCCCATGTAACAGATTCCTCCGCAGAGGATGCAGAGAGAAAAAGGCGGGGGAGTGATGGGGGAGAAAGGGAAATGGAGCATAAAAAGACAACTGAGGGCTTCCCTGTTTGTTTTTGAAAAGTATAACAGTAAATTAAAACATAAACGGCAACCACTTAAGCAAGAGAAAAAGTCTACCTCCCCATCCCCCCTAAAGGTTGCTTTGACGCCGCTATGAATGAAAACGTCAAACCTTTGACATTGATTTGTCTGAGATGTCACCCCCTCTCCGATCCTCCTCTCGCCTGGCGCGCTGCCAGCTCGCAGCCTAACAGATATGTGAACTTGGTTCACAGCGGGGAGCATCGTGTGAGGGGAGCAGGGGAGGGGGGGAAGCACAACCGTAGAGAAGGGAGAGAAATGACTCGTGCCTTCATGGTGATGCGTTTTCCTTTATAAATTAGTTAGGCCGCCGTTAGGAGATAAAGAAATTATCTGATAGCTGTCGAGGCAGGCGCTGCTAGATTGCAGTTGAAGGAACTAAAAGAGACATAAGGGAAAAAAAAAAGTGAACCTCACTGACTTTCTTCTGCTTCTTGCCTCCTCCCTTTGAAGGAAAATCTGTTAGTTACGCTTAGAGCTGAGATAGAACATTTTGGAGTCTAACCTTTAAAAAAAATAGAAAAAAGAAAGAGGGAAATACACACAAAACATGAGTAAGCACGTGTGTGTACGCACATACACATTCACAGTTAGGTGGAAGAACCGCAATTTCAAGACGCACAAAGACTGAAAAGTTGCAGAGAGAGGCATGCAGCTTTCTCGAGCCCCAACGGGAATCAGTGATCTCAGCAGAGCCAAAGTGAGATGGTTTTGGCAAAGGCTAACGCTGCTTTTCCACTGTGGAAGCCAAGGAGATGCTTCAGGTACCGGTGAAAATTAATTGCGAGCGATTTCCAATTTCAAAGGCAGTCATCCCTAATTCCGAAGTGGATTTTCATCCAGGAACAAAGCCACGTCTGCTCTCATTACTTCCGACTCTCAACATTTCTGGACTTACTCCCATGCATGCTGGGGTGGGTGGAGGGGCTTAAGAAAAAACTCTGGGTCAGATCCTCATCTACTGTAAATCAGCACAGCACTGCTCATTTACACCAGCCGAGGGCTGCGGAGACTCGTCTCATGCTTTGTCTTCTTAGAAATACATATTTTATGAAGTATTTACATTTCAATAAACCCAGCGGGAATTTCATTTAAAAAAGAAAAAACAAATTTAAAAAATTCCCAATGCACACTCATCTCCAACAAAACCCAAGAGATTTAAAAATTAAGCAAAGACTAAAAAAATGCAAACTCCATTAACTTGTGCAGTCCAAGTCAAAAGCCACAAAGACTTAGGATAAAGAAACAAAACCTATCAGTGCTTAAGAGGATCGGTGACAGTACAGCACATGCTGTCTTTCACCCTCGCACTGAATTAAATTGTCAGGATTATCACCATAATGCCCTGTTTATGAAGGGTAACGGCAATTTGTGCTGATGGCACTTGCTGCCTTTAGCTTCAAGCTGCCTTCCTGCATCTTCACTGTAATTCATCAGCTCTGTTCTCTCCCCCGTTGCCCCTTCTCACACCATGCGCTACTATGTAGGAAGAGTAGAGGACACATGACTGCAAACAGGCCGAATTGCCCACCCATGCCAATTAGACACCCGTTTTCTTCCAACTGAAGACAGGGGTCAAGGAAGGCAAATTACACTCCTTTTTTTGGCAAGTCCCATATCCGCAGGGCAGTACGTTTTATGAAGAACATAAAACAACCAAATATGAAATTACAATCCCCAGAGTTGTTTGGCTATATCGATTTGAGAAGTGGAGAAAAGAAAAAAAATTCACATAAGTCTCCCTCTGCTCATTCAGCCCAGTTGTCTACAGATTCCCAGAGAACAGTGGCTAGCTCAACAACAGGTCTCCTTAGCAGACATCATTACCAGCGTGAGTGACACTGCTCCTTAAACTTGTTAAAAACCATCAAAATTGCATAAAAGCATTAACATTTAAAATAAAAAAGGGAAATTTCCCTCTCCTTCCTCCAACACTTCCAAAATATTATAAAATAGAAAAAAAGAACTTTCCACTTGGAGTTAAAAATTCACAATTATGTGGGATTTCACCTTTAAATGTCAGTGCTGTTTGTTACATGAAAAAAAACCCTGTCAGCTTAGCCCTCCATGTCTTGCTGGTGTCTGCTTAATAGATAGTTACCTGGGATGATGGATGGCTCTTTGTTAGACCACTAAATGGCTCACAGCCTAGAATAAGCCTGTATTTACTGTCAACATTTGTTTGTTTCAAGGATGCAAACCCAAATTCAACTCCAAGCAGCTCCACCCGACATAAACACAAGGAATAAAAGAGAACTAATTTGTGCATGAGTTTACAGGGCTCCATCAACACTAGTACAACACTGAAGGGACTCCACTCAGCTGCTGCTCTGAAATGCCGGGAGACAGCAGTGCAGGGAGCACAGGGAGTCACATATATCCAGCCGACTGTTGAGGAGGCTCGAGACCCAACAGCACTCCTGACTAGCAATGCTGAGTGGCGAGTTGTGTTTTTTCTCCCCAAAAGGACCACTGCACAAGCAGAGCTGGACTAAAATCTCATCGTGTGTCGGCCATCGGGTAGGTGACAGCACATTTCCCAGCCTGGCTTGCTCTCCTTACCATCTACTCCCAAGTCCTAGCTAGAGCTGGTGCAAGAGAAGCTTTCTCAGCGAGCTTGGAAGCACACCCCACTTTTGCTCTGCAGAGTCCACCCCCCTTATTGCCTTCCAGGACCAGATTGGGCACTCACCACTCACAAAAGCCTCTACTATTCCTGTCACAAGCCACTTACACTGCACATCTTGGACAATTACCTGCCAGAGATGACCCATGGCTCCCTTGCTATTTCTTGCCGGATCTCTCCTGAAGAGCAAGCACAATCTCTGACAATATGGTGCTATGCAGGCAGATGGCCAGTTAGCATTTGACAGGCTCATTTGACTTGCGATCTCTGCATAGCCACGATTTGAACCCAGGGCCAGAGACTTAACAACAGAGTGCAAAGAATCTCTGACTACCGTCTCCTCTCTGCCCCTCACTGCACACACACACACACAATCTGTCAGGCTGATGATTTTCACACACTTTCCTTTTTCTCCTTTTGCTAGTCTGGGGCTGGTCCTGGATCACAAGAATTAATAAATTCTTATTAAAACCTGCACGAGACACAGTCCCGCTGAAAGTGCCACGGAAGGTTAATTAGCAAGGATGAGCTGAAACTTTTGTTCGCGTTTCTGACTCACTTAATCTTGTGAGAAGCCAGCAAGCTGACATATTCTGCCTCCGAAGGCGCCAGGACAAGCAGGCTGTTCCCGTGACAGCCAATGCGAGCCGTCCTCCCGATCCGGTGGATGTATTCCGCAGGTGAAGCCGGAGCGTTATACTTCAAAAAGGGAACATGAGAAGGGAAAGGAGGAATTAACAGAACACAGCGTGTTAATTATAAACGAGACACTCAGCCCGCTCATCTGAAACAAAAGGGATCAGAGCAGAACCCACATGCTGTACCTCCCTCAGAATTGGCCTGTTTATAAAGAGCCCATCGGGCTCATCCCTGTAACCATCACTCAGCCCCCTCAGCCACAGCAGTTTTTTGACATGTGAATGTGACACATCGGCCAACTTTCAGATAATAGGACAGTTTCCCCATCTCAGTGTCTCTCTTTGCCTTTTACATTTTATTTCTATACAGGCACATCAGGAATCTGTTTGCTTCCCTTAAAAAAAAAAAAAAAAAACAAAACAAAAAATAGTCTCACAAAAACCACAAACAAACAACCCCCAGGACTGCCCATACCATAGCGGGAAGCTGCCCGCTCTGCATTCGGGAGAAAAGACATAAAGTAAAAGATGACAGATTCAAATCTGAAGATGGGCTAAATTGCTTTGTTTTGATTAAAGCAAATCATAGCTGGTCACTGGTTAGAAGAAATCTAAGAGAGACGGGGGAGTGCTTTCAGCCGGATACGATACCGGCAGGG
>NW_010132311.1:28646-48164 GCF_000699245.1 Pterocles gutturalis
CTCCCGTGTACAACTAATTATCAGGCACTACAAAAATGTTGCTTAAATATAGCGGTGCCTCTCATTTACTTCACTGGGAATCAAAACTGCCCAGCCATTTGCAAGCTCTGATAAAGGGTGACATATTTCCCTCCCTTTAACCTCCCCCTATTCTTCCCCCCCATCCTCTCTTTCCTGGAAAAATGAACATGCACAGAGATACTGCTCAGAAATGAGCCCTCAGCAGTTTAACTGGAAAAAACCCAACAACCAAAGCCCACTCTAGTGTTTATACCTGTGCCCTCTGGCAAAGTTTCTACTGGCTAGAGGTGTGAGTAAGATGCTGTGAGCAATCTAATTGCTCCCTGCAGGTCCTTGCTCTTGGACACAGCTCTCAGGACAGCTGAGATTCACCTTCTGGACACACAGAAGTCTCCCAGGGCTTTAGGTAATTTGCACTGCGTTCTAACACTGGCAACTATATCTTTGGTTAAATTATATTAATAAACAGATTTGGGAATTAAAGACTTCACTTCCCCAGCCTTCTCCAACTAGCTAGCTGCTACACAGTCTTTTTTTCTTAAAAACACAAAATTAAAATCAAATTTGTTACCTGAAGGGATGAAGTAGAAATTAAAAGGCTTTGTTGAGGCTCTGTGCCCTGTTCTTTTCACGCAGGTGTCACTTGATACACAAGAATCTTTGGATCCGTTCATCCCCAATTCAACTAACCTTTTTTTAATTGTAAATCTTTTATAAAAACAAAATCTGCCTCATGCCCCCAGCTTCCTCTTTGAAATGACAGGCTGCTATTTTTAATGTTCAATCCATCTCCCTTAGTTTCAATTTTTTTCAGAGACAATATTTCTGTCAACAGCAATGCAGCAGCATTGATGGTGGTTTTGTTTTGTTTTTTTTTTTCAGGGAAAATCTGAACTATGTATTTCTACTGAAAGCTGAATGCTTACAGCTACCCAACCCCAGCCCCAACCCAGCAAAGCCTCACTTGAAACATTCAGGTCATTGCACAGACACTACCGGGCTACTCAATGTTTAACATTAGGATTGCACTTCAACTCCTCATGGAACTGCCTCCTCAGCAAGCTCAGAAAAGTAAAAACACAGAACTGCAAGAGAGATGGCCAGTACTTCACAAGATTTGGCTTCCTGTGGGGGAAGCAGAGGGTGTTTCCTCCCAGCCAGTGGAATATTATTACACCGCTGATAACACCGGAGTTACTGAAGAGGAAAATAGACTGTCAAAACCAAAGGTATGGTAGCAATGCTGTATCCTAGCAAAACCTTGAATCCCAGTCCGGCAGTCAGGAACATGTGGGTCTCCCACACCTGGGGGCATTGGCACAAAGACCAGCAAACTACAGAAGGAAGGTGTGGACTGGAAAAGGGATTTCATCTGGGCAAGACTGCACTTAGTACATACATACACACATACGTACACAGCAAACCTACCTGTACAATCCACGTAACTTGAGGCAGGTCTAGTCCACGTGCTGCAACATCCTTTAAAATTAATAAGGAAATTACTTCAGTAAAAATTATTTGAAGATGCCAGCAAAGTAAGAACTCTTCTGGGATGGCAATTATGCCAGAAAACAACTGGCTATACAAGTAGGAACTTTTTGTGCCTAGTTTGGGGATAGATGGGCTGAAGGTCAGGAATAATGTTGAGTGTTTAAAACACAAGGAATACTGTTAACAGACTAGTACAATAAAAAATGATCCACTACTATGGCCCAAAGCCTAGAGGATGAGAGTGGTGTTGAATTACAGCAGTCTGCTACCATCCCTTTACATTATATCTGAGAGAATCAACTGTCCTAATGGCAGTGATACCTTTGGTCCTTCAGTTTGTTTCATTGATGAAAACAGATCTGCTCACAGGCACCTACCACCCACACAGTGAGAGAGGCAGAATTAAATCTCTGGCAGGCAACACTATTTCTGAGCATGCCTTTCTCCACAGCAAGCCTAAGAACTAAACCCAGGCTGCTAACAATGAAAAGGAAAATGGCCATAAAGCAAATGGCCAAGGATCTGAGGGCCTGAGCGGAACGTCCAAAGATGCACTGATCTCCACCTACAAACAGTTGTTTCCTAGGTGATGGTCTGAAGTTGAGGAGCAGGCAACTTGCAGGTCACCTGGCCCTACGATAAAAGGCCAACAAACAATTTAGCAGAATCTGCAGGAAGCTGGAGTGCAGCTTGAGGAGAGGGCACTTCAGCCATCCCTTAGATTTCCACTAGTCTGGCTTTGACTTGGAGAAACAAAACTCAGCCCAAAGCTGCTGTCAGGAGCGTTATTTGATGTGCCAGCTGGTGAGAAAACCCATCAGCTCAGAGAAGGACTTGAATGAGACCCTTTAGTTATCCACAGCCAGTATGGCTCAAAAAACATACCCTCTCAAAGAGAAAAGAGAGTTTAAATACTGTTCAAAACCGAGAGAGAGTGCAAACATGTTTCAATCTCCCTTCTTGATTTTCTGTTCATTAGTAATGTCCTCACATACTCCTTGGATTTTACATTCACCACGCACAATAGCAGAGCAGGTGTGCAGATTTAACTCTGTTAGGAAATGTTTTGGAACACATGTATCTTTTAGCTAGTTGCAAAATAGAATATATTAAGAACGTAAGCAGGAGCTTAATGTACTAAAAATGTGTCAGCCACCCACTGAAGTGTTTTCATGCAACTCCCACACACGTTAAAAGACTGGGAAGCTGATGTTTTGGCAGCAAAGGCCTTCCCATAAGCACTAGCCAGGTTGCTTTGTGGCTCCAACTGCAGTAAAAGAGGAGACACTTTCCACAGCGCCCACTCTGAAATAATATACACTTTCGCTCCAACGTGCTCATTAAGAAACGACTTGTTCCCAGAGTCAGAATGAACAGATGTACAAAAAGCCATTTAAAGGAGGTTGGAGAAAATAAATCAAGAGAAGTCGGGGAATGTGTACAGCAGTTACCAAGATAACAAGATTATAAACCCTACAGCACGATCAGACAGGAGCGCTGACGTCCAATTCCGATCTGGCTGGCTCTGTTATATACTTCCCACCCTGACAAGCCTTTGGTCTTTTCCTATACTGGCTCTTTCTCACACCCAGTCATCTAGGAAAGGCTGTGTTTGATGAGAGGGCTCTGACTTTGGGACAGGGTCAGTGCACCCAAAAAAAAACCAGCCAAGCTGTCCCTGTGGTCAGGAGCAGGTCCCTCCAACATGGGGAGGAGAAGTAGGCGGCAGGGGCAGGAGCCATCCCTCTCGTCCATCAAGATTCTTTCCCTCCTCTTCTAAGATGCCTTTTCTCAACACCTCTGGCTGGAAAACTACTGCTGCAGACAGAATTGTTCTCATGTCGTTTGCCAAAGCAAGCGGGGAAGTTGAAAAGGTCACTCAAAAGCCTAATAAATAGCCAGGGATGACATTTTAGGAGGAGGCTCTCTCCCATCATCATCCTTGTGTTCCCTGTTGCTTTCACAATGCCACCAACTCCACTCAGCTGTTACTGACACATATCAGCAGCTATTCTCCTGGGGTTTAACTTGGCTTTCTTTCAGAAGTGTCTTGGGATTTACTGGTAATTGGAGTGTTTTGCGAACTCTCAAAGACTCCTCAGTATCAGTCCACCTGCATCTCCTGTAGCTCCTTTCCCTCAAAGACCCTAGCAGACAGCAGCAAGGTAGAATTAGGATAAAAAGTTTGAGTTGATTCGCTTTCCTCCGCTGGCAGAGCCCATGAGCTTCTTGCTTCTCAGATTTTTAGAAAAATACTTGTGGGTCACCTTACCAGGAAAAGGAATAGAGCTCACACAACAATTACCCAGTTTTACTAGCGCTACATTTATTCCACACACAGAAGCACTAACCTGCTGCCAGTGCTCTTTCAAGGACCCCAGTAGATTTCCAATGTACCACCCTCCCTTCTTTGCCACTGCCCCCAACGGCATTCCCCTCTCCATGCACGACCTCACACCACCGCTCCACAGTCACAGGGAAATCAAGACTATGGCACCTCAGCAGGTCACTGCTGATTCCCTTCCATGGGCAATGGAGGGGAGAACGAAGTGACCACCTCCCAGCAGCAAGGCGAAATCATCTACACCAGCGCAATTTTAAAGAAAACCCAGATGCCAAGTGAACACGATGATCTGAAGCCTCAACCAGGGCTCTCCCAACTGCAAGCCACAGAACAGCGCAGCACCAAGGTACAATCCACCCGAGGAACCCCAGAAATGCCGAGATTTCTGCTCCTAAAATTCCCGTTACCAGCCTGTGCTCGTGGCAGTGGGGTACAGAGGGGTGGGTGCATGGGGACGGAGGGCAATAAGGTCACTCCGAAAGCCAGGGATAACCCTGCAGAAGATTAGAACCAACGCAGCCCCAAAAGTTTTTGCAAGGGCCTTGGTTTGCTCAGTCTCTCTCACACAATCTAATTAGGGCAAAGGAAATTGCTAAAGTTGCTTTTGAAAGACACTCAATGGTGAGGTCTTGAAGGCCCTGAGCTTGACAATTGGCTGCCTACATGAGGCCTAGAAGTACAGATGGAAGGCAGCTTGCTCAGGTGCCAGGCTGTCAGTTGGATTAAAATGACTCATTTATTTACCAAAGAACCTCACAAAGTGCTTTAGCTAACAGGCAGAGAGGGCCTAACGGCTCTCCAAGCTGGGGAAGAAGCTCTCGCGCCTTCCTGGCCTGCCAAAAGTCATTACTGCCGAGTGTGGAAAGCCATCAGCAGGGTAGAGACCCCCGTCGGCAGGGTGACAGATTGGGCTGCGTAATCAGAGGAGGAAGGAGAGAGCACAGAAGCTGTCAGAGGCGAAAGCTCTTGGCTGGGGCCGCCAGAAAACTGGCAAGATGAGTTAGCGTGACTGAGTAAACAGCAAACAATCTCCAAATGATCTTTCCTCTCTCCCTGGAAGAGATGAACTTGTTTAAAAGGCACATCCCAAAGGAAGCCGCAAAGAACTTCAGTGAAGGAGAGAGAAATAAATCTGGATGAGACCCTCTGAGATATACAGCCCTTCTTTATTTTCTTGTCTGCCAGCTTATATTGTCTGGCAAAAATATTTCATGGAATATATTAATATACATATGACATAGAGCAAATTAATAAAAGGAACAGCAGGTCCCATTGCTTACTAGAGCGGAAAGATGGGTGGAGAACACGGCATAAGGGACAAGGGAAGGACGGCAACATTATTTGTGTTGCTCTTTTGTGAGCCAGGTTTCAAAATTTGGTGGGCACAAAATGTGATTTCACAGTGAAAAGAACAGAACCATCTTTCTGCGAAACATTTTTTTGCTGATATGAAGAAAAGTGTCAGAAAAAGCAATGACCTCGGAGGCAGGAGGTGGTCACAGTGCCTGGCTGCCCTTTGGACATCTGCGTTGGGGAGGCACCTGTAATGTGGGACCAGTGCAAAGTGTATCTCTATATTAAGGTGTCCATATGGTCCCCATTACTGTGGTAACAGGCCACCTCCTGCTTTCAATGCATTTGTCCTCCCAACATCTCTGTAAGATAGAACAGCGCTACGATCCCCATTTTACAGATGGGGAGCTGAAGCACAGAGAGATTTTGGACTCGGACACACAACTTACTGTGCTTAACGTGCTAACCATGTGCCAGCTGTGCCATAGTATCCCTAACTGTCAAGATTTGCATCCCTGCCTTGCAGTAAATGCAAAGTAGCTCAGATTGAAATGAAGGAGGGTTAACGATAAATGCATTTACCTTACACTACCCTCTTCATGGCAATCTACATTAATCCACATTACCTCCCATTCATGACAGGTCAGGATGAAACACACAACTATCGCTGCTCAGCTGACATGGCTACTTGCCTTGTCACCACAATTCCACATCTATTTGTGTGGAGTCTGTGGCATGCCAGGAAATCAAACCACATCTCCAGTGTCTCAAGAGGGGGAACCCATCCACTGGGATTTCTTTATCCAACTTACTTCTTCCTACCTTGTCAACAGCTGTATGTTTCCTGGCAGATTTCTCCTGCCACAGGCTGCATTTCCCCTTCAAATGGTCTGACCCAGGAACTCATACCTCAGTGACTACAATTATTCTGTTTTCTCTTTGTCCAAAATTGAGTATTCACTGTTTTTTCAAACTCATTAAACCGAAATTTCAGTAACAAGACACGTCCCTGAAATTTCTCAGTTATAGACAGCATGTCCATGAAGGATAAGAAAGTTTAGATATTTATTATTTATAATTTACCAAACACTTTATCTTCAAAACACTTAATCTACACCACTAGATGAGCTAAGCTTTGTTATCCTTCTCAGCTGAGACACTAAAGTATTACCTCTGTACACAGGGAAACCAAGTTATATTTACACTTATCCATTGTAAAGATGCATTTTGACCTTGATCAAATCACTGAAAGGCTGTACACACAAGTAGGACCAAGGCTAGCATGTAACCAGTACAGTTTTACAGGTGACACAATATATAATTTGGCAATGCTAAACCAAACACTCCTACGTACACATGGCAGCCCTAGTTTGAACTGCAGGCATAAAAAAAAAAAAAAACCAAACAGACAAAATTCAGCCCTCACTCTCTGAAAAAAATTACAACTAGTTTCCTTTAAGAATAATGTGCTGCAAGAACAGGAGTCATTTCAGAGCTGGAGAGGGTTTCTCAGCTCTAATTACTCCCGATCGCTGTAATTTACAAGTTTGCGGTGAGTAGAAATCACCAAGATTCACACATTTTCAGATCAACAGCTGCCACTATTAGAGAGCAAATCGTGCAGCCTTCTGCACCACTGCAGCAGGCTAGCTGTGGCATCGACAGGTCAGAAACGAGAAGTGGAAGGTGCCACCACAACACAAGGGTGCCAGCAAACTTCAGTAGAGGACAAGAATTTCTCCATCAGCACCCTTGAAGGAAGCTTGAAGGGCAAAGCATGGAGAGCAGCAGGGCATGTGCATTTCTAATAACATGATTCTCTGGTTGGGTTTCCCTTCCATCCCTGCAGGTTTTTGTTTTTAACCTTGGGGTAGTCATTAAGATGGGAAATATCACATTACATCCAATTTACCTGCCAGTTATGGGGCATACTACAAATCAGGATTGTGTTCTACTGACTGCTCGTAGAGGGCAAGGTTCCAGCTTCAAATGAACAGATTTTTCCAGACATAAGACCATGCAAAATACTTAGAGGCCTCTTGTATAAGACATATACTTTTTCTGTATATGATACCTTGCAGCAAAAGATCATATAACAGTTTGCAAAGAAGGCACCAGTCCTTATTTAACATGTGAGATGCAGAAAAAGGAGACGACTTTCCTCAAGGTCAGACAGCGAGCTGGAATGAGAGCTCTGTGCCAAATCCTCTGTTCTACCATTAGATATCAGACAGGCCCATTAGCGTGGAGCTGCAAAGGGACTCTGAGTTACTTACAGTGCAAAGCAAGATGCCTGTCTTGGATTTTAGGAACTCCTGGAAGACCTCTGTTCTTTCCTAGAGGATTGAAACAGAGAAATGGAAAGAACAATCAAACATAAAGAAGTTAGCTAATTTAACAGCTATGGCTCACTCACTAAGTACAGCTTCAAAAGCAAAGGAACTGGCTTCACAAGTTCCAGTCTGACTCTTTCTGCAAGTGGAAAAAAACATCTATGGCATACAGGTGCGGTCCCAGGTAGGAAAGCACAGTGCCTGGGGCAAACCTGAATGCATTTGATCAAATCAAAGCAGCCAACACCTCTGTGCAAAGCATGGCCTGTGTATGTCAAAAAGAAGTAACTGTTTTACATGGAGAGGGGAGCCACAAAAGATTTTAATCAGCAGCAAAAGAAGCACTAGCATGCTTTATGGGCAACCCAAGCTTTTGTGAATGCAAGAAAAAGCTGGATGTCTTAACTACTGTCTGTCCAGCCACACGATGAGCAGGGTAAACACATGTTGATGACACAGCAGTATAGTCATATCACAAGAGATCAGCCTCATCACGTGCCCAGTGGGGCATGCAGACAGTCACTGGGTAATTATTAAGTATCGGGGATGCTCAGCTGCACTGCTGCTCACATGAGCTGCTGTGGGATAAGTCTTCAAAGTACCAGGGCAGGAGAGATTAGACTTTGGCCAGAAACTCCTGCTCAAGGGGTTTCTTCACTTGCCAGGACCACCTATCCACCTACACTCCCTCTCCTTAGCTGTGGGAAACAACTGCACACTCACACTCCCTTGATCCAATTCTGTTTACTCTTTTCCTTTTCAAAGCTCAGTCTGTCTCTGGCCTCAGAAACACCATACCCATTTCCTTCCTGTCTTTTTTTGCTTCCTCCTTCCAAAATATCCTTGCTTCCATGTTTCAAGCCTTCCTTCTCAGAGTTCTAGCTAGGAGTTTAGGGAATGTCCTGTTACGTTGATGATATAGAAGAAAAGTTACATACTTGATTCCTAGCTAGAGGTACTGTTGTAGGAAAGAAGGGAAACTTGGGCCTTGCTGACACACTGAACCCTCTGCTGACAAAAATTAAAGAAGAGAGCACGCTGTATCTTGTTGACAATGACAGCAGCCGTGCTCAGCAGTACCATATGGGATCCACAATTTAGCTCCATTAATGCTCTTAATTTGAAGACATCAAGCACTAATTACACACTGGGTACTAAAAAGGCAAAACCCTTCCCCTGGTGCCAGCTACTTAGTGGTGTTCTGTTGGCTTAACAGCTGGTCAGGGTAGAGTTGGGCCAGACCAGGCCTGCTCGCTCGCTCAGGCAGGCAGGCTGAGGAAAGGCCAGACTGCAGGGACAGCAAAGCACATGTTCCTGGTCTCCGCAGGATGGGAATGAGTGAGAAAAACAATGGCTCTTCACCTCTGGCTTCATCAGAAGAGCTCTATTCATTTCCCATCTCTGCTGTGCAGCTCAGAGTAGAGTGGGAACTCTCTCCGTCACAGACCAAGGGCTGGATCAGGGGCTGAACTTTCAAAGGAGGTCCCTCAGCTACCAGCAGAAATGCTGCAGTGACAGTTCATCTGACACTCTTCTCCTGGCCTCTCAGCTCTCTGTACCAAGCTCCAATCTCATCACCCAGGCCTAGCCAGCTAAAACGTCGACCTATTTTCAGGTATCATTGTTATATTGCTATTACTCCATCCCACATAAAAGAGCAGTCTGCCAAGACGCTGTTCTTCAAAACCAAAGCCCAATTGCTCCATCCTCACCTAATGGGGGCAACTTATCGGGTAGTAATGTTTTGGATGAGGTTTTACTTTGGTATTAAAAGCCTGTCTTGACTGCATGAGAGGGAACCATGGATGCATAACTGGTTTAAGTGCACCCACTGGGAATACCGAACGGCTGCCTTCGCCTGCTGAAATAACACCTCTTGCCTCTTCAGCTGTGTTTTTCAGATACAGCATCCAAGGTACTTTCCAGAAGTGGGACAATATTCCTATTCTCATTAGCAGATGGAAGAGTGAGGCCCCTAGAGGTGAAATGACTCTCTGTCCTCTCTTCTGCCCTCCTCCCCAAAATAACCACACAATAAATCATAGGGAATAAGGAATAAAACTGTGTATCCTGAGATTCTGAGAATGCTTACTTCCTGTTCCATGCTGCCGTGCAGTCGCAGAAACTGTAAGTGCGCAGAGGAGACAGACGAATGTTTGGGTTGTTCTGACTCTAGACCTCCTGAAAGCACCTTTACAAGGAGCTCATAGTGGAACTCCACTTGTTCACAGCTGGAGAAAAAGATGATCATCTTATGGTATTTTTCAAACTGCAAGAAAACCAAGAAAATTGCACATGACTATTTCAACAGTCCTCTCTCAGTTCCCTGATCATTGTACGATCTAGGTGGCTTCCTGGCTGGGAAAGGATTATGGAGTTTGACACCAAATACTAAGCCCATCAAACACTAAACCCCAAAAAAGACAGAATAGCACCTCAGGTCTCTTGTGGCTCCCTGTACACTACATGCACTTCAAAGCCCTAGATCTAATCCATGCTATCCTTGACAGAGGAACAGATAAAGGGGTCAGAAAGGGCAAAGGGCTGCTTAGTAACATAACTGCAGTCTCACCTTGCATTTCTCAAGGATAAACGCTGCTAACGTGACAAGCCTCAATTTGCTGGGGACCATCATGAAATACTGCTTCAGCTTTTCTGGAACAGCGAAGTTTTCCTGCTCCATGCAATTTGATGAACTACCGGGTTCTCCATCCATTTTCGATGCTGGTTTGAGCCCCTGCTGGATTTCATCTGCTATGGAGATGCTGATAGGATCATTCAAACTGATATCGGCCAACCGTGTTACTCCTAAATCACAGAAAACGCAAAATACATGAGGTCCAGTCTGGGGTGCTGCTGGGGAAGGCAATTATATATTCACACAAAAAAACCCAACTAATGCAATCCCAGTGAAAAGCAGGGAAGGGCAAGGAACTAATGAGCCATGCCTCAGATGCTGACAGAACACCTCCACAAACTTCAGACTTTTCAGGGCTTAGCCAGGCTCAGTTGTTGTGGACTCCACCAAAAGCATCACAGGACACTAATTCAGCCAACAGTTTTATTTTACATTACATAAATGTCTTGACCAGATAACAATATAATCAGATTCAAACAATCATTTTGCAGTCGCCTGGGCAAAGGAGACACCATCTGTATAACCTACCTTCCGTGAGGGTGGCTGAGAGCAGGACATTCTGACGCGTGTCTCTCTCGGCATTTAAAGCATTGAGTATCACAGCTACATCCTTCTCAAAGCCCAGGTCCAGGATCCTACAAAAACAGCAGAGGTGATGAAAGATGCTGTAGGAAAGAATGAGGAGAAAGTCTCAAGGCTACATGAGCCATTTAGGAATAGGGGATGCACTAGAGGTGATCAGAGCTTTAGCCCATCTAGCTTCATGTTCCACCTGCAACTTCTGCTGGGGTCAGACATGTCAGAAGACACTGAGAGAATTGCTGCAATGAATAATTGTACAATCATCTGTCCAAAGGGGACATTTCTTCCTAATCCCAGACATCTGGTGCTCCTCTGAGGCCACTGAGCATGAATGGTCTAAAATCAGGTGCACGCTCTCTCATTATTTTGTTAAATATTTAGTGAATTACTGAACATAGATGCAGAGGGTATCATAATTATTTTCTATATCTAAACACTTGAAAGTTTACCTGTCTGCTTCATCAATAATCAGCCACTGAGTGCAACGGAAATGAATACATTCTGTGGACTTGATGTGATCAACCAGGCGACCAGGAGTTGAAATAAGGATATTTATTCCTTTACGTAATCTGTTTAGATTAAAAAATAATACTAATAAAAGAGAAACAAGAAAAAAAGAAAGGAAAAGGAAAGAAAACATACAGGAATAGGAACCCAGAGTGAGAAACTGGAACCTACAGAGGAAAAAAAATCATGATCATAGTAAAATTAGCAGGGACAGTACTTTCTCACTCATTAAAACTGAAATTTCTTGCACAGCTAAATTTTATCCTTGATCATCATTGATACTCAGAGGCATACTCAGTGATAAAGACATGGTGGAAAGAAATATTAATAATAATAAAAAAATTTAGAACACCAAAGCTAGGTTTTCTTTTCTGAGTACTTCTTTTACTGTCGAGAATAAAGTTTTTTTTGTGTATGCTTATACACAGAGAAATGAAAATTCCATTTTGGATTACCAGCTTACAATTCAATTCTTGAAAAGGGAAAATAAAGAGATTTTTAACACCAGGAAATCTCTTCTCCAGAAAGCAATTTCCCCCATAAGAAATACTGTACTCGGTGGTAAGCAAATACAGGTGTTTGTCAGAAGAGAAAAAAAAATACTGACACAAGAAATCATCTTCTCAGAAGGCTCATCAACATTTTAGAAATAGATCCAACCGGGGGAAGAGAACACTTCCTGCTGCCCCAGTCACTGTGTCTGTGTAAGATCCGGGGGGAACACAGCTTGATCCAAACTCACAATCCTCTCTCCCAGTAAGAAAAGCACTCTAAAGAAGCGTAACAGATAAAAAGGCTGTAGAGCAGAAGGACCCAAAATACAATTTAAGAAGCTGGCTTCCTACCTGGCTTTTTCCGATTTTCTCTTTTCTCCCCCCATTAGCACTCCAGGCACAATCCAGGCAAATGGCTACAGAAAGGAAAACAAAGACCAATATAGATTTGTTTTAATAAAGAGATAGAGCCTAATCCAAAAATTACGCTTCTTGGCAAAAAGAGAAATGACTGGGGCTGACAGCAGTGTGCATCTGATTTGATCGAATAGGTATAGCCTACAAGCACCTTTTCACCCACAGCTACGCATCAATGGCACCTTTAGTTCTAGCCAGGTAACTTGCTTCCCACATCGTCTAGAAAGATAGAAATGCAATCATTTTTGCACCACTTCCAATCACATAATAATAATTCTGTTCCTTCTCCCCATGTAGCCTAAATGTTCAAAGACAAGCTACGATGCTATTTCTTCATCTTGCCTTTAAGCAATAACTTCCTGTGGTCAAGGAAAATATAAGAAAAGCACAGGACCTACAAAGTTTATCTATATGTACACAGACCTACATGCACACAGTCTCCACGTCTGTGAACATTAAATGTCCGTCCCATTGATGTTGGCAGGAGTTTTTGCCACTTACTTTAATGAGGTCCAGCCCTTCATTGAATCCAATGTTGCCCAATATTTACAGGGGAGATAATCAAAGCACAGCATTGCCATCACCTCACTCATGAGGAAACGCAGGACAGAAGCAGAGCGCAGCTTGTAGGGATTGCACAAATGCGTGACTGGTAAATAGGCTTAAGTTTGCACGGGTCACTGCTTGCCAAAAATGCTCCAACAAAATAGTTCCCTACAAAAAGGGCTCCTTTTTAAGGCTTAAAATAAGGAAGATGTCTAAGCAGGATCCATCCAATATAAACTCAGCAGCTGGCAATAGAGTAATTGCATCAAGAGCAGCTCAACTAGCCTTCTCCTCTCATAGTAATTATTACACAATCATCTTAGAACCGCCAGTCATCCAGCCCATCTGAGGTCCAGTCAAACCACAATCTAAACCTTCTGCTTTGGGTCACTATGACAGTTTACACGGGACTAGATGGTTACTACACATAAGTAAAAAAGAAAAATTGAGGGGGGGTCAATCCAGATTTCATCCTTTGAAGGACATCAAAAGTCCACTCCCATTAACTACTAATTACTATGGAAGAAGACTGAAGCACTTTAAACCTCAGCATGACATAACAAAATCTTACTTGGTAATTCCAGCACTAAGAAAGACTTGAACAGTGCCTTATTATTTCAAAGAAAAAAGCAGAAGAGGGAGTGGGACTAAGGATCAGATAAATGATTTAGATACCTTCTAGCTCCATGGTAAGATACTCTGCCTCAATTAAAAGGAAAGCACTATCATTTAATGATTTTAAAAGCCTTCTAATTTCTCCAGCCATTCAACTGGCAAAGCAGCTCAACAAGTTCTGCTCCCCATCTGAAATCCATCTGTCTAGTATTAGTTTCAGTAAAATGGTACTTGTCATTGTGAGAGTTTCTATTCATAACTCAGACTGAAACAATGGCAGGTGCTTCTGAAAACAAAGTGTTGTGAAAATCAGCTACGCTTGTTCATGAAAACATGTGCAACTAAGGTGCCACAATTAATCACTTAGTTGTTCATTTAATAGTTTAAAAAATGCCACAGGGAAATCACACTTAAATGCACTTAAAGACAAACAGATTTATCTTTAAGGACCATCTATCTCGCCAGATGCTGTATTTCCTTAAACATCCAGTTGAATTAACACAAACTGAAGTTGTTTAGCCTTTAAGAGCAAGAGGCTTAAGGAATAAGAATACAGAGCATTGAATTCTTACCTTAAGTAGTTTCTGCATTGTATCAAAACTCTGGAGTGCAAGCTATAGAAAACAACAAAAGAAAGTGAGTTCTGAAAAAGTCCCTGGACAACAAAAAAAGCCCCTTTGTCTCAAAATTTAAGGTAGTTTGTTATGCATATTATCAGAATTCTAAACATGTTTTTAATTTTTCTTTTAGAAGTGGTGTATTTTTTTCTTCTCTTCCATAATCCTTCTTTTATCATATTTGGACCTGTTCAAAAACCTCTCTGCTGGTTCAGCTTCACAAGCCAGCTCTCAGGACAATACAGACTTCTGCTGGCTTCTGTGAATGCCCCAGGGAAAAAACCAAGCCGAAGCCACACAAGATTTTGCTCCCCTGGAAAAGCAAAAGGGAAAACAGCACCATTTCTGGAAGAAAACCACTATGGAAAGAAAATGCAGTCCAGAGATTAGTTATCTTCTGACAGCCAGGGCAGACCACATCGTTCCCTCACCTGACCCATGGAGTGATCCTACCACTGGGCTGTTTCCCAGTCAGCAGAACAGAGGTGATACACACAAAGCTTGCACACATAAATGTCTGGGCAGTAGGAAGCATTTAGCTGTTGGGTTTCAGCTGCTGCCTGCTGTGGCAATGAAGACAACCTAGAAAGCCAATGGTGCCACCCTGACTCATCCATGGAATAAGTATGTGAGCAGGGCTTAGTTATGGGAGTAAATCTATTTTAAATGCTCTGACTACACATGCTACGTGCTATTATTTGCCAAGCTCTCAAGAAAGGCCATTGCTTTCACGGCAAAGTAAAAGTAATACCAACTGTAATTACAAATTATCTTCCTAAGTACTCTCAATGGCAGCCCTTGAAACAAGCTTACAAACAGTTTCCTACATGCTTGGTATTCATACAGCATCCTAGAGAGGCAGTAAGTTTGCTGCTGTAAAAATTTAAATAGCTTCAGAGCTTTCTCCTTTTACAGAACTGAGCTGCAATATTGCACCGCACGTTGCATAAAACATTGTGCCCCAAACTAGATACCTGCAATCAATTTTCCACATGGAAGTTATCATCATTTGACATACCAAAAAAAAAAAAAAAAAAGTTGATTCCCTCCTCTGAAATTGCCTTTGCAATTGCAAATAATTTAAATCAAACAGAAGAGAGTTCAGTGGAGAAATCAACTCTTGGAAGCCTCATCTTCAGCATTCACTCATGGATTTGAAAAAAGGGCCTTAAAAATAAAACATTTGTACAAACCTACACATTTGCAAAGCTGGTTTCATTGGTTTTACTCACTCTCCCTGTGTGAGCTAGGCAAGCTTCTCCCTCCCATGCACTGAGCTAGAGTTTCTCCAGTCTTCAGAGGTATTTGCCATGGCATGAGGAAAACTTAGAGAGATCCCTTCTTTCTTACTTTGGTATGGCACCAAACAAAAATGACAACATGCATCCAGAGAAGAAAAACTCTTTCAGTGAGAGCAAGTTCTGAGCAAAAGGACAGACAACGTTTCCCAAGACAGTCCCTGGCAGACCGACATCAACACACTAAAAATCAGTGTTCAAACACTCAGATTCAGACAGGAAAAGGAAGGAAAAAGGCCACCTACCTCTCTTGTGGGGACTAATATTAGTGCATAAGGCCCATCACTACGCTGCAAACAGAGAAGACAAGAGGTCCACTAAGAAGAATGTAGCACTGATACAAAGAGCACTTCCATGTCTAACTACTATTCGCTGACAAAGTGAATTCTGAAGGATTTTAGTACAAGTTTGTTCACAAAAGTTTGGGGTATGCCCCTCACCAGCTTTAAAAAAAAAAAAAAAAAGTCTTTCAAATATCAGTACAGCATTGCCTTCTCTTTCTTGTGCTTGGAAATCTGCTCACAGGCATACCCAACATTTTATTCCATCCACATTTTGTTTCACTCTTGTACTTCAGAGCTGCAGAAATGCTCTCACATTTGATGCACAGCAACAATCTGTAGGTAGCAGCTGCAGAAAGTAACCATCCGGGATGGGTTGGAAACATTTCAACCCATAAGGAAAGTCAGGATGATCTCTTTCCAAAAAATGCACAAGAGAGGGCAGATCTGCAGCAGCATTTTCTGGTCAGATGATCCAAATTGGGAGCAATTATCAAATCTCACTCCATGTCAAAAATTTGAAACTTATTGCTCCTAAAGACAGGACAGTAACATTTGTTTCCAGTTCTCCCAGCTTCCAGACCACTGCCTCTTCTGCACTCTTACTTTCTCCAAACTTGACAATTTAAGCTATTTACAATTTACCTCGCTGCATGAAGTCACGGGAATGTGTAACACTGTTCTTGTATCATCTGTATCTCAACAGTACAGGGGGATCACATAAGCCACATGCACAAATAAAGGGGAAGAGAGACCTTTTTATCAAGAAGAAACAGTGATGACTACAAGATAAGAGCTGGATTTTATTTTTATTAATCTTAGTATCACAAGCAAATATATTTATTTTTGTTGCACCTACCTGTATTTTGGATTTCATTCCTTGCAAAGACTGTACAAGTGGAATCCCATAGGCAAGAGTTTTACCTTTTCAAAAGGGAGAAAATTGGAAGAGTTTCCATTAAAAAAAAGAAGCGGCAATCGCAGCACTCCATCAAATTAAAGTACCATTCATCCTACCATTCTTAAACTGAGCTCATGAGTCCGGCAAAGTTTTAATTAAGTAAAAAGTTTCCAGAAAGGAAGATTGACAAGCAATTCACCAAAGGGTTAAATCAAAAAAAAAAAAAGAGAGGTGGTGGTATCCCACTAAGATCCATCTAAACACACATCCCCACCCACCCAAGGAAGTGAGACATCCAGATGTAGCTTGCTGTAGAGCAAGCACACAAATTTCTATGGTAAGAGCGTGTGCTGCTAAGCTCTGCTAGCCCCCTGGATCTGCATCCCCAGCACGAGCTTTGGAATAGACCCACAGGCAACAGCTGGCAGCTGCACATCAGCATTCAGTCCCACCCCTGCGCTGTTACAGAAGTTTCACAGCATCTGTCTGCGTCACGGCAGTCCCATGCCAGGCTTCCCAGCCTGTCACTTGCCTGAGCTGTACTGGGAACGTGAGGTTTTGGTTCTGTATTTGGGATCCAGTTTAAAACGCCCTAGGGAAGGAGACTGACAATTAAATACTGACCTGAACCAGTCTGAGATCTCACTAGAGCATCTTTGCCTTGCAGGAGCACAGGAATCGTTTCCTTCTGAACACTGCGCAACAAATAAAACAGGTTAGGAAATACAAATGCAACATAGGATAGAATCCTAAGGTTTTAACATACTGTGACTGTTTGAAAACTGTTTACCCCAAATTCCACATATTCTTCTCTGCTGTGTAACTACTACAGTAGAGGTGATTTCTAAGGAAAGCCACTAGATAGGCTAGTCATCATAGATGACTGGCTTTAAGGGGTAGCGAAGTGCAAAGTTTTTACATGAATTTGCTTACCTGGTCATGCTATTTATCTTTAGGACAGTGTTTATTGTGGAGATCTAGAGAGAAAATAAAGAGCAGCAAACAGGTTTCATTGTCAAACTTTTCCTTTTGTTACTTTTCGTAGTACAAGACAGAGCAAAAACCAGGAGACTGATGCTTATTCTCTACATTATTGGTCCAGGGCAACCAGATGGAAAAGTTCCCATGTCCTCAAAATACTTCTTAGTTAATCAGAATTACACCACTGCTGGTACATCTTGAATTACCAGATTTGGTAAAATACTGTGCTCCCAAACAGTTTTTTGTGTTTTTTTGGCATTACAACCTCAAACAGGGAAGGATGCTGGAACACTGTGTTTGGGAAGGGGTCAAGCCACTGGCCAGCATGCTGAGCTAAGAGACTACAATAAAATCAGGCAAAGGACTGGCGTGTCTGTTCAAGTCACTACGAATAAAGGTGCATCTCTCAGCTCTCTAACCTGCCCCCACCAAAAAAAACCCCACATTTCAAGGCACACAGCCTTCCTGCCACTCACCAGATGTGGATGGAGGTCCAGCTGGCTAAAAGAATCTGTCGTAAAAACATTTTCTTGCACCTGCTGTACTGTTTTTCTGAGTTAGGGGAAAAAAAAAACCAAAACAAAGCATATGGTGTGGTTAAAAACTGTACAACAGTATTCCATGTAAACAGCAATGAAATGACATGTACCAAGTAACTGCTTTGCCTAAGCAAGGGCAAGAATTCAAGACACTGAATTTCAAGGCATTGAAAGGGTTTATTTTCCTCCCATTTGTCCAAAATACCTGTGAATTTCTGGGATATCAGGGTTGTTTCTAAACAGGCTGGACGTCTTAATGAAAGGTTTGCTTTTCTGGCTTTCATTTCTGTTGTCAGTCAACTGCTTCTTAGGAAGAGATTTTTGTGACGAACTTCCCTTTTCCCTGATGTCAGCTTCTGCAGCACACTTCTTGAAGGTGTTTATTGATGGCCTACGTTTACGTTTCAAGGGTGGGTTTCCATGTGGTGACTGGAGCTTTCTTTTCACCGCCTTAGACTGCTGTAACGTTAAGAAACAAACCAGACAGCAAGAATTCATTAATGACCGAGAAGTAACAACACGGTATCACATCGAACACAAACATCAGCCCACGCACAGATGGATTTTTGGAATCCCCTACTCCATGACTAAACTAAGTTTGATTTTTGCAGCTAGACAGTTCCTACTCTAACAGATTCACCACCACGCCTGAGACCTCTGAACACTACTGAAATGCAAATAGAAATCTAAAGTCATATAAAGTGCTCATCTCTAAAGGATTTCGACTAGCTTCTCCAGTAATTGAGCAGAACACGCTTTAAAAATCTCTCTCAAAAGCTCTGCAAATCTCATGATCACATTAAAGCCACGCCTGTAGGCTTTCTTCTTTCTGTGGGCAGGAGGAATGGTCTGTACTTCACTCCAACTTATGCTTCTGCCAACTTTCAGCATATCTGAGCTCGGCAGCAATCACTTTATTTTACTGATCTTCCAATCATCTTAATAAAAACTTTTTGCTCTGCCTATATCCTTCCAGCAACAGTGAAGAAGAAAATTAAATTTAACTTCTTTTGGTCCCCAAAGCTCTTCAATGTCCCTCGCCCTTTTCCAATGACCTTGTTTTTCCCAACACAACTGCAAAACTCCTGAAACGTGTGAAATGCCAGCACAATCTCACCCCACTTTTTTCTCTCCCTTCCCCACTCCTAGACGCACACTCTGATTTCCTTGTTCTCCTATGAATCAGATTGTTTTCAAGATCTATTACTTTTTTCACTTGTTGCTTCACTTTTTGGCACCCAACCAGAAGCCAACCCCCACTGTCCCCAAAACGCCGGTGGTGCTGCCCTACCTCAAAGCGCCCATTATAACGGGGGGAATCTGGCCAGCACTTAACTCTCACATACAACATTTCAACAATAATTTAAAAGCTGATAAGAAGAATTGAAACATTCCAGAATCACAGTAACAATAATTTTAAAACTGAACACATCTATTTAAACCATTCTTGTTCTCTTTTCTCCAAACTTATGACAGGAAACCACCCGTGATAACACCTCACAGCATCCCCCCAGGTAGGTGCTTTCCCCAAACTCTAGGGAGACTCGCCTGCAGCATTTCCAAAGCTCCCGAAAGCCATGCAGAACCCGTCAGGAGCCTTTTCCCCAGCCCCAGCAGCCA
>NW_010132312.1:0-10223 GCF_000699245.1 Pterocles gutturalis
TTCTGTGATTCTGTGATTCTGTGATACCGAACTGCTTGCAATCCAGGGTTTTTTCGTCCGTTTTCCCACCCAGTGCAACTTAAAGCTACAACAGAATCCTTCATGGATGTTAAGTGCTTGATGTTTCTTTGCCTGTGAATAATGTTGATTGTCACCAAAGTTTGACTTTACGCTGCCTGTTTTGTTTAATTGGAAATGTTTTGCCTGCTTGTGGCTGTAGTTTGTCCAACTCCAAAAAAAAAACCCCTTGTTTTTTTCCCACTACCATGGAGGAGGATTTGAGCAGAAGTTTACATATGTGGAGCATGGGTCAGTTTTAAAATTCTTTTTAAGTCAGGGTACGGCGTGACTCATGGCAGCTGGAGCCACATCTAACAGAGCAGTTTGACATACAGTAGGCTGCTTCACCTAATTTCTGTTTGGAAACTATATAGGGCATGCTAGGAAGTATTTTTTCTAATGATGACAGATTTCCAGAAGCTCTGCATTGCTCTCGAGGCAGCCGAGGCAATCACTTCCTCTGACAAAGTGGTTTTTCCCTGAATTCGAGTCCAGAGAAGTTTGCCCTCACTGGAGGCAGGACCAGTAGCTGCAGAGTTGGTCTTTCTCATTCCTCTCGGCTGACAGCAAGTACTTCAATAGGCGTAGACATAGTATGTTCAGTACATAAAGCAGATATGTATGTACTCGTCCACATACAACCTACAAAATGTGTACAGCTGTAGAGAATGGGAGTGTTTGGGTGATCGGAAGCCTTTGCAAATGGACCTACAGAGTACATTTGTAAACTGGCTGCATAGTTTAGTAAACTGGTGTTCTTTAAATTGCTTACAGGCTTGGGTTATTTAAATGCTTCTTGGCTAATTACTTGCCGGGAAGGTCAGACTGAGACTTGATTCTGTTGCATAAACTTGCCTTTAAGGATGTTTATAAAAAAACTTACAGAGATCTTCTTTGTAAACGTAAGAGTCTGAAATCAGAGGATTAGCCCTGATAAAAATCAGTACAATCTACTCTGGGTGTAGGCAGATGAAAGATTTCAAGCCTGATGGCTGGTATCGGGCTTGATAGTTACACTCTGTCATGGTTTGTTTCAAGACATTTTAGTTGCAGGGATTCATTCTGGTTTTAAACTGGTTTGTTTTTATAAAATACAACAGAAGCTTAGCAAAGAAGAGCGACTTGGGGAAACAGTGTCATCCTTGAAATGTTATGAGATACCAGGTCCTAATATTTCAGAAAGGTGTATTTGTGTATGTATATACACACACATATATGCGATATAGGCATTATTGAAATGAAATATTTCTGATAATTGAGTAATTATGCAAAATCCAAGAGAGTCTTGAAAATTATTTATTTTGAAAAGATCTTCAGTGGTGTATGTGAACTACTGGAGTGTTTTGACATGTGAGCTTGGTAGCTGGAGCCACTTAAATTGGAACATTGCTTTTGAAAGGTTGGTACCTGTATGACACTTTTTTGTGGATTCAGTCGAACTATAATTGGAGAGTGAAGATACTTTCAGTTCAGGACTACTTTGTCGTATTACTATTTATGTGGAGCTTGAAACCACTTAATGTATTTAAGACAGGAATCTTCAGCTTAGCATTGAAAGGTCATTGGGAAGACTTCCTGACGTTTTGTGTAAATAAAATTAGGTTTTAATATATGTAACATTTTTTAAAAAATCTTATTATTGAACTGTATTTTTTTTTCTTTAATCAAACGTGATTCTGACAGTCTTTATTGGAAGCTGTTCATTGCTTCAGTCTTCTTGGAGTGATAAACAAAGTGTGCAAAGCTAAACAAGTATGGCTAAATGATGGTTTAGAACAAGTAACGACAAGACCTTACTGTTGATTCTCTGGAGCATTACCGGTTTGATTAGGTGCCGTACCTGCAGATATGTTTTGTAGATACATAGTTTTCCTTAATTACTTAATAATACAATTTTGCTGTCATTCGTATCAACTGGAAAAGTGTTCTTGTTCTAGTTTTCATAGTTTTCATTCTAGTGATAGGTATTGAAATAAATAGGTCATCCTACAAATGGACAAAAATGGCAAAAATATTCCTAACCTTGAAGAAAGTACAGCTTGTTTGGGATCCACCTGAGCTCCTTGTGGGGCATGATGTTTGAGGATGGGAGCAGCTTGACTCTTGAGAGGTTATTACCTAGTCAGCAGATGGACCTTCATTCTCACTGATACCTTCAGCCAGTGGTGGGGCTGTGTGGTGTCCCAGCACCTCCAGCCCATCACACCGCTGGCAGCAGGTCCCCACTGGCATGGCACAGCGTGGTGGCTCACATGGGAACCCAGCTGCGTGTTGGTGCTGTGATGGGTTTGCC
Source organism: Pterocles gutturalis (assembly GCF_000699245.1). NCBI lineage: Eukaryota > Metazoa > Chordata > Aves > Pterocliformes > Pteroclidae > Pterocles > Pterocles gutturalis. Next base: position 2,354 of record NW_010132312.1, read on the forward strand.
CTTGGCTGGGGGCCAAACCACAAACCCACTCACCCAATTCCCCCCCCCAACCTGAGGACAGGGGAGAGAATTAAAGGGGTAAAGGGAAAAAAGGACTCGTGGGTTGAGATAAGAACAATTTAATAACTAAACTGCAATAATATTGAAAATAATCCTATATACAAATATATGAATGAGTGACACACAGTGACACTGCCCCCCCACCCGATGACCAAGGCTCAGCCTGTTCCCGGCTAACGATCCCGGAGCAGGGAGAGTCCCGAAACCGCACTCACGGAACAGAGAGAACAGTCCGAGCGTCCCAGACCCAGAGCTGACCAGGGTGGGGGGCGAAGGACTTGGGAGGGCGACCGCCTGGAGCGAGACGACCCGGAGCAAAAGAGATCTGGAACGAAAAGGGCCGATCTTCCGGACGTGTGTGTTATGGGATAGATTATTGGCCACTCTGGGTCTCAATCCCGAACCTAAGATCAAATCCTGGGCTGGTCACTGGGGCTGCGCTCCCTCCCAGCTTCTCCTGTGTGCAGACAGACAGAGAAGCTGAAAGACCTTGGCAGCCATGTAAACATCACTTCTTATCAGCTTTCTTCTGAGCACAAATCCAAACACAGCCTCTCGCTAGCTGTTATGAAGAAGGTTAACTCTGTCTCAGCTGAACCCAGGCCAGGCGCTCTCTAGAAGGAGCTGCCTGCTGTTTCCACCATGCCGTTACAGCTGCTTCTCCTGGCAAACACCAGCTGGGAAGGATTCCTTTAGCATGCTTTTAGTGCTTCCGTGGTCACCAGTTTGTGGGCTAGCTGTGATGCTGCCATTAGGAAAACTACATCCGATGTTCAGACTGCTACTTTATAAACAGTTGTGCTATATGGCACGTTCTGATTTTATGCCTGATGTAATGTACGTGAGCCAAAGTTTCCTGTGTTTGTTACTGACAAGAAGGTCTTGTAAAACTCTCCTTGCGACATAGCAACACTAGCGATAAAATCTGTTTTCCTTAAGTACTTCAATTCTGTCATTTTTATTAATTCATTACTACTGTAGTCTTGTGCATCCTCAAGTTTACATTCTTCTGATGTAGGAGTAGTTGTTCCTTTTTTCAGATCACTGTAGTTTTATCTTTTTCTTTTCCTTGCTGGTTTGATTACTCCATAGAAGTAGTCACCATCCCTGGAGGGGTTCAAGAAACGTATAGATGTGGTGCTCAGGGACATGGGTTAGTGGGTTGGGTGGTGTTGGGTTGATGGTTGGACTTGATGATCCTTGAGGTCTTTTCCAACCTTAATGACTCTATGATTCTAAGGAGCTGTAAATTTTTTTTTCAATGCTGCCTCTTCTATTTCTACAGTTCTTAGCGTAATTTCTTAAGCAAATGCAGTATTTTGGGTGCGATCCTGTCAGAGCAAGGAGAGGCTTGCAAAATAACACTAATTGTGAAAACAAGTGTGGACTGCTGTACGCCGACATGTTGCTTGATAGATGGCCCAGACGATAAGCGGATGTGATGGAAAATTACTTCTTGTTAGGCTGTCCCAAAAGCTGAGGTTACGTTGCGTTATCCAACTTGGTCCTTTGGCTTCTTTAACATGATAGAGATTTTAATGTTGACGCTTTTTTGTTGGCTCCAGTCTGTCTGAATTCATTAATCTCTTAAGATTTTTTTTTTTTTTGAAAGAGCTGAAAGCTCTTGCTGTAGATCCAGCTGGTTAACTGTGCTCTGCTACGCAGTCTTTGGTCGTACTTTCAGATTAAGTTCTGCTGATATTGGAAGCATGTTGGGGTTTTTGGGTTATTTTTTGGAGGGTGGGGATTGTTTTGGGTTTTATTTTTATTCCACCTGATGGAGGAATGATAAAGCATTCTCTGAAATAAATGAAATGATAACTGCTGCTATTTTTTCTCTTACACTTATAAGCTACTTCTTTCTTGTTCATGAAATCCTCTGCTATTTTAGTATTTATACATGGTACTTTATGGTTTGGGAATATAGTCTGCTATTTTAGTTTCTTCTAACACGTCAGGGGTTTTTGCTTTGAAAAGAATTGATCTAGGAAGTTTCGTGACTATTTTATAAAATATTCAATTTAGGCACTAGAGGGGGTACATCAACTTTTTTCTGATCACTTTGTAATGGTTTAGAGTTGAATTCCAGTATTTATGTAATTTACAGTGTTTGGGAGTTGGATTGCAATGTTGATTACGTGTATAGCCTTCAGATGCAGAAGATTCGGTGTCAATTCATGTGTAGGGTCTGCTCAGTTATTTGAGGTGGTGTCTTGTCAATTCAACAACAAATCACCAGAAAAAAAATTTATATCTCTTGTTATAATTAAGTTTTCCTTATGTTCCAGATTAGAACATAGCAGAACACAGTTGAACAAAGCCTAATTAATACCACTTCAATAATCTGAAGTTTTCATTTCATTTCAAATGAGGAGTTATATTTGCATGGACTATGCAACCCATGACCATCACTGATGCGGAACACCCAACAGTTGTCATCATCATCATCCAAATGTGTCACAAACTGAACAAGCCCCTCTGTGTTTTATTTCCTCACTTTGATTTATATCCTCAGGTTGTAATCTTAGACTCCACCTTGTAAGATTTTTCTGGATGTGTTTTTGTTCTGTGATAAGAACTATTTGAAAAGAGGCTGCTATGACAAAAATAAAGCTGGTCTTACCTCTCTTTCTTCTGTCCCACTTCAAATACTGTTATAGAGTGTATGTAGGCCACCCAGATGCAGTAAAGCCAGATCTAAGGGAAATAGAACTTCTGGTGAGTTTTAATTGCTGCTTTTATTGGTAGTGTTTCATACCTCAGATTTTTCCTTATCCTCTTGACTTGTAGATCCTTTTAGTCTTGCTCTCAGTGAGGAGGACTCATTGTTTATTTGCTTTTTACAAGGTAGTCTGGTCACTTAAACATTTTCCCATCCACTCTTTTCTCCAGTTAGATTGAGTTCCCATTCTAAGCAGACTTCTCTATGCAGAAGCATTCTGTGTTTGCCTTTACCTCCCAAGGAGGATTAGAAGATCTATTAAAATTCCATCTAAATGCGAGAGAATGTTCCCCATTGTCATAGAATTCCTGCAGCAACCTGTAAGTCACAACAAATTTCAGATTAATTATTCTCGTACTCTGACTAAACTTTAATGCATGCCAAACTTGCAAGTGCAATATGTGAACATCTTTCAAGCCGGGCTGTTTTAAAGCGTTAGATTATTTAAGATAAGTGTACGATGATTAGAAAAACTTTCCACGGGTATTGCATCTCATGCAAATGTGTGGCTGCATTCTGGGTACGGGACCTAACTGTTTCCCTCGGTTTCCCATGTGCATTGGCTTAAAGGTGAATAAGCCCAAGCGTGGAAAATACTATTTTCAGGAATCTTTTGATGTTTTTACTCAGAGAGCTAATTAAGCTTCCTGAAAAAAAAAAAAATGGGGACATTTTTATCCCATTGTGTAATTACATCAGGAAAAGTTGGTTTTGGGTTTTTTCTTAAGAAGATACATTTACTTCAGTTCTAGATACGCTATTCAACCCTATCCCTTGCTAACATTAGGATGATTTTAATTTTTATATTTAGGTGGGGAATGAGTGAGCCTTGGCAAAGTTGGGAAGTGCCCTTTGGGTGCTTGAAATGAAGATGAACTTCAAATGTTCATAATTTTTTTTTTCCCCTTTCTGTGTAGTTTGCTTCTCTGTGTGGGGTTTTGTATCTATGTGGCTTTTTTTGGTTCTGCAGTTGTTTTGGGACTTAGCTTCCACTAGAATATTGTTGCTTTTCAGATGATGCTCAGAGCAGCTTGACAAGGCAATAGGTGAGCTATAATAGAATTTAGGAATTTGAAAGGGTTTAAATATTGGGTTGGAAATCACACTGTTCACCAAATAGCAGAGTCTGAAGCTGCAGCACAGAAACGCTGATGATTTTATGTCTTGCTGTTGTAACCCATGTGGGAATTACCTGGGCAGTGTTTAAACTGAGCTATTCTCTGTTAGGTCAAGCTCCATTGGTATTTTTTTTTTTTATTGCTCATTAAAAAGAAGACTTCCTTCCTGGAAGTTCACAGGTGTGGTCTAAAGATGGATAAATTAAAATTGTTTTTATGTTTAAAAGATAAACAATTCCTGGTTCTTATTTTCCTTTTTAAGGAGGGCGTTTGGGTTTCTAGCAGAAAAAAGCCCAGTTTGGGGTCTGATGTGAAAAGCCCTATATATTCCCGGGCCCTGACAATGACACGTTTCTTAGCATAAGGACACAGTTGCTGTAACCTGATAGAAGTGGCACAACAGCTGAACAAGAATAATGTCACCCTCCCCTCTTGATCCTGGCCTCTCCTAGAAGCCCCCTTTCCACTTAGTCATTCTGTCATGACTAAAAAAAAGTCATGCTGTGCTGTCAGCAATTTGAGGGAGCTGATTTGGTTGAAAACAAAACTTCTCTTTGGGAAGAGGGGGCTGGGGACAGGGGTCAGCTTAGCCTTCAGGCAGGTCTGCTCGGGGAGAGGGAGGTGGGTTTCCTTCTGGTCCTCTGGATGAGTTCACTGATGGTGTTACTATAATTAATTTAGTTTAACTTTTTTTTTTTTTATGTACTGAAATGTGTGAATAGTGCTCCACTGCTGGGCTTCAAATATAGCTCTCTGTTTTATGTAGGTTTTATCGTCTGGGTTGTTCTTTGGTACTGATGATCTAACTGTATTGTAAAAGCACAGAATGGAGGTGTTGATGGACGCTTAGGTGAGGCATCAGAATTTTTAAGTATCATGTGATTCCCTTTCTTCAGCCCACAATTCACTATTCTTCTAATTCTGATCAGCTGATACCTTTCGTATAAATCTTTTTCCATATGGTTCTCTGCTTTGAGTACGCGTTGTAACAATAGATAACATTCAGAGCTAAACAAAGGACATCTTCAGAGTAGAGTGGCGTGCTCCTGCAGTTCAGTTCAAGAATATTGTCACCAGGTGAACTGCAGCATGTGTTTATCGCTTTTCGTAGAACAATTGCGCTCATTTCGTATAAATGGTTCTCCCAGTTGAAAGCTGTGATTAAAAATTCTAGCTGCTAATTTGGGAGCAATAAGAAGCATCAGTAGTAAGTTCGTGAGGTTTTTTTCAGTTAAACACCTTGAAAATTTTCCTTAAATTATTACTTAAGGGTAAGGATTTCCCAAATTTTTTCCTCAAAAGGCAACTGTTGCTTCACTTCCTGCAAGGATTGTGGGAAAAAGTTGCTTCAAGTGTGGAAGAAAACCAGGTAGATGGGTGGAACTAGAGTGCTTACAACTATAGGTGAAACTTTGGGGTTTTCTGGGCTTTTCCTTCTGGAATTTGCTGCATTATGTTTTGAAAACATAATGGTGGAGTCACCATCCCTGGAGGGGTTCAAGAAACGTGTAGATGTGGTGCTCAGGGACATGGGTTAGTGGGTTGGGTGGTGTTGGGTTGACGGTTGGACTTGGTGATCCTTGAGGTCTTTTCCAACCTTAATGGTTCTATGAAATTCTATGAAAAATACTTGTAAAGGTTTTGGGGGGTTTATATCTGGCTATATATATTGGAGAAAATTTACTGGAAGTTCTAGTATGTTAATCTTGGGGGGAATAAATCATCTTTTTATGCTTACTATATTCTTGTTTTCCATAGTCATCTAACTTCCCTACAGTTGTGGTCTTCTGTTCAGACTAACAGCTTTACAAATACACATTTTTGGTATTCAGATTGGAGAAGATAACTGAAAATAATGCTTACTGTATCATTATTATTACAGAATCACAGAATCATTAAGGTTGGAAAAGACCTCCAGGATCATCAAGTCCAACCATCAACCCAACACCACCCAACCGACTAACCCATGTCCCTAAGCACCACTATTATTGATAGACCTGTGTCATTGCTCCATTTTGTTTGTGGAGTAATGGTTTTAGTTATGTTGACCTTGACATTCCTTCTAAAGAAAAGCAGGTTAATAAGCAGTTTACAAAGACAGCTGTTTCATTGCTGTGTCAGTAAATGATAGGGGGAAAATCCCCGTGGTGTATATGAGATTTTGCTCACTTTGTAGTTCAGTATGCATGTCTAACGACATACTCACATCCTTTTTGTGTTAATAACTGGACATTTCCTTCTAATGCAGTCTCCTGGAAGGTGGAACTGAAGCAAAAGGAAGTCTGTTTCAATAGAAATGAAGAATTTGGATGCAAATGACTGTAAAGCTTAGGGTAAAAGTTGAAGGAAGATAATGCTCAGTGAGAGGTCTTTCCAAGTGTAAGTGGGAACATGCACAACATTCACAGGCATGTTGGTAGAAACATTCAATGGCATGTGAATTAGGCAGAGAAGGAACTCATTTGTCCCGATAATATGTGAGTAGTGGTGGTAGCTGATTAAGATTTTTGGTGTAACCTAAATGAATATTTACTTTTAAATCAGTTTTTATGCCTTTAAAATTCACCCATTTTGCCTTAAGTGGCATGACTTGGAGCTAGCATGTCTTCTCTTAACCAAACAAAGGGATTGACAAATGTATAGGCTTCATAAAAGCATTAAAAAAGAAGGAACAAGGAGTAAAATGTCAGCTCCTTCAAATCATAATGAAGAATTATTGTAAGGCTTAGAGTATAACAGCAGCTATACTCAGAGAAAAAAATCCGTCTGATTGGTATCCTCTAGCTGTGGGGTAGTTAGCCAAAGAACGTAACAAAACAAGTATAAGATGTTTCCTCCTATTTTCTAGCTTTCTAGAACTTCAGAATTTCTTTCAGAGTGTATTATATTTCTTTTTTTTTTTTTTTCTTTTCTGAAAGTCCTTGAAGGGCTGTACCCTGAATCCGTGATCTTTTTTTTGTGCATGCTTACGCTTGGCATCTCCAGCAATATTGCTCCTGGAAGGTTCTCAACTTAATTACGAAATCCTATGGAAAATATTCTCTCTCTTTTTTTTTTTTTTCTTTTTCCTTTTTTTTGTTTGCTTTTTAAAGTATGCTATCCGGGAGCACGAACAAGAAAGCTTTGTCTGTTGGCCGATTAGACAGATGACAATCCAATCTGTGCCACTCATAATCGTGTAGACCTTCACTTCCTGGATTGCTGCTAAGCTGAGGAGTCTGTGGCTGTTTAGTTGGTTGTCTGGAGGAAGCTATTCCGTGTTTCTGATCATCCTGGTTATCCTCTGAGCCTCAGAGTAATCAGAACTATAAACAATTTTCTAAATGTGAACCTTTCAAGATTTTTAGTGAGGACAGTGGTTTCTGTTTTGTTCTTTTCTAATGGTTCCAATATTAGCTTCCAGATATTTGAGCTGATATGTGAAGACAGCTCTGAAAACAGTGACTAAACAGATCTTTTTCTCAAGGAGTTAAAGACAGATTAGAGACTATTATATGGATTTTTATGCAATTGTAAATGTTAATCTCAACGCTGTCTGCCAGCAAGTGCACATATCATGGGGCTTAAACAGAGTGTTTGAGCTTCATTTAATGGGCACTAGCAATCATAATCAATTTAATTTTCAGTTCCCAGCAAGGGGAGGTGGTAACTGGTTCTGGTGACAGTGCCCTGGTGGGGACTGGTCCCTTACAAGGTTGGAGCATTACTTCAGATTTGGACCAGTGAAATACATTTTCCCCCACTATGGCTCCAGTATTGAGCATCATGGGATCCTTCTCCAACCCTTGGTTTTGGCTTTGCCCTATAGAACATTTATCAGCTAATTTAGTTACAGTTTATTGTTTGCCCTTTTTCTGGAACACTTAGAAGCATGGTGAACAGCACATTCATTTGGGCTTCTCTCATAACTTCCATTCCTTGTGAAAACAAATAACTTCCTATGTCACCAGTGGTGTTCCCCAGGGATGGG
>NW_010132313.1:0-1057 GCF_000699245.1 Pterocles gutturalis
CAGGGTGTTTGACGGGGTCCGTGCCTGTGTTCCCCCCTCCCGGTGCCAGTTCTGTTTGATCCCCAGGGTGCAGCAGGGGGGGGACACACGACCAAAGGGGCTTTAACCCCCACCAAAGGGCCCTTGTCTGCCTGGGGGGTGGGGGTGTCCCCCCCTCGCCCCCAGCACTGGGGACCCCTCGCCAGCACCCTGGCACCTGCCACAACCGGGTCCCATGGCACCTGGGGTGGGTGGTGGGTGTCCCTAGAGACCCCCACCCACGGAGGCTGGTTCTGGGTGGTTGGGGGGGGGGGCTCTGCTGCCTCAGCAGGACTGTACTGGGTGCCGTACTGGCTAACTGGGACCATACTGGCTCACCAGGACCCTACCGGGGCCATACCGGCTCACCGGGGCTGTGCCGGATCACCAGGACCATACTGGGTGCCATACTGGCTCACCGGGGCCGTGCTGGGGCCATACCGGCTCACTGGGACCATACTGGGTGCCATACCAGCTCACCAGGGCCGTGCTGGTTCACCAGGGCTCTGCCAGCTCCCTGGGATTGTGCCGGCTCCGTGGGACCACACCAGATCACCAGGGCTCTGCCAGCTCACCAGGTTTAATGGCTCACCAGGGTCATACTGGTTTACTGGGATGGTACCAGCTCACTGGGATGGTACCGGCTCACCGGGGCTGGACCGGCTCACCAGGATCATTTTGGCTCCCCCAGGGTTTTACTAGCTCACCGGGACTGTGCTGGTTTGCCGGGACTGTACCGGCTCAAGGTCACCATACCAGTTCACTGTCACCATACTGGCTCACTGTCACCATACTGGTTCACTGTCACTGTACTGGCCCATTGTCACCATGTTGGCCCACCATCACCACACCAGTTCACCGGGGCTGTACCAGCTCACCAGGACCATACTGGCTCACCGTCATGGCTCACCATTACCATACTGGTCAACCATAACTATACTGACCCACCATCGCTGGCTCACCAGGACCATACCAGCTCACCATCACTGTACTGGTCCACCATCACCATACTGGTCCATCACCACAATACCAGCTCACC
>NW_010132314.1:0-878 GCF_000699245.1 Pterocles gutturalis
TACCGGGCTCCACTAATCACCCCGAGCCTTTGATTGCCCTGCACGTGGGGACGAGCCTCCTCACTTCAAAAGAGCGTGGGAAATGTGATTAAAAGGTTTTTCTGCCCCGTTGGGGTCGACACCTTCTTTGAAGCCCTTCCGAGCAACAACGCAAACGCACCCACCGCCAAAGGACCCTATCTATATTTTAAGTGACTTTAATTCTTCTCCATCCCTCCATTGCTCTCTTTCCCCCTCCTCTCCTTTCAGTTTTGGAAACACCTGGTAAGTTGTAAAATGATTTACGAAGTGAAAGTGTTAAATGAGGCCACCAGCTGTAAGACTGACAGAGCTTTATGAGTTTTATTAGGTGCCCTATTATGGAAAATAAACTTTAATCCGTCCATAAAAACAGAATCTGAAAAACATATTTGCCCTTGTAGTCTGGAACACTGAAGGTATTCTTGTGAGACGCTGGGCTTTAAAGAGATTAATTTTATTGAGACAGACACAATACACCGGTAGGACTTTGATATAGAGCCCGGGAATGGTTGCCTGTACCCCGCGAGGCTGTTTTTCTTGGGGCTGAGGCACGTTTGAACACACACCTCTTGGGCATACAGTAAATTTTTGTCCCGATGGCGCACATCTGCCAGTTTAATTAGGGGCTATTTAATTGGAAAATAATGGTTGAAGGAGAATCTTTTTTGGAGGGTTTGCTCAGGTAGCTCTTGATTTTTTAAATTATTATTTCATTTATTGACAATTTTTATTATTATTTATTGTTAATTTTTTTAAGATAACGATGTGTCCTCCAGACGGATGTGTTTTAGATATTTTAAGGTGTAAGCAGAGAGAGAAAACCTGGTGGGAGCGGATAACACGGACGCGCCGCCGGG
>NW_010132314.1:913-1229 GCF_000699245.1 Pterocles gutturalis
CTCTGCGGGGGTGTTGCGCGGTCCTGTGCGAGCATTCACCCACGAAGATGCAGCCGCAGCCAGCGGCGTGGAAAATCGCAGAGCGACTAGTGTCTTTATTTTTCTGTCGCCTCAAACTCTCTGCAACCTGCGTCCGAAAGAAAATCGTTTACAAATTTAAATCAGAGCCTCAAACGTGATTTTCTGTGCAAGGGGGGAAGGTATCGATCAAGCCCAAATCAAGTTTATCCCGATAAAATTTTTTTGATATATGGGATCCATCCAGATCTATGATTTACCCAGTGAACCTGTGTGATTTACGGCGTATCCCCCCGGA
>NW_010132315.1:0-439 GCF_000699245.1 Pterocles gutturalis
TCCCTCATCCATAGTGAAGCAACCTGCCTTGGTCACTCTTGGCATGGAAATGAACTTTCCAGGGAGATCTGGCCTACCCAGGCACCACCCGTTCTCAGAGGAGCCAAGCTGGGGGCCTGAAAGGGCCCGACAGCTAATGCCCTCTGCTCCCTCCCGGTCTTGCAGGGTCAATTCCCTCCACGAGACATGTCGTGCTACAGCCCGTGCCTGACAGCTGCCTGTGGCCCAACCCCGCTTGCCCACAGCTGCAACGAGCCCTGCGTCATCCGGTGCGCTGACTCCAGTGTTGCCATCCAGCCCCTGTCAGTCCTGGTGACGCTGCTGGGCCCAGTCCTCAGCTCCTTCCCTCAGAGCACAGTTGTGGGATCCACCACATTGGCTGCTGTGGGGAGCTCTCTCAGCGCTGGCAATGTGCCCATTGCTTCTGGGGGCTCCCTGG
>NW_010132316.1:0-11423 GCF_000699245.1 Pterocles gutturalis
CCTCAAATAATCTCTGGCTTCATGTCAAGGACGAGCAGCGCACAGGTGCTCGTACCGGCGCTCTTCCCAAAAAGACAAACCCGAGCCGAAAGGGATCTGGGGGGGGACTGCAGCCCCCGCCCCCGTGAACATCGCCCTTAGCGCTGGGGCACAGCCCGAGCTGATGCCGGAGGAGCACTGGCCCCTCGGGCACGGCCGGGGGGCTACACGAGGGTCACTCGGAGCTTCAGTGAGAACCCCCCCAGCACTCTCAGACGTTTTTGTTTTTGTTTTTGTTTTTTTTTTTAAAGGGGTGGGGAAGAGAAAGTTCCTAAAGCCAACAGCAAGCAGGAGCAGCATCTGTCCAGCGGCTGTACACCCCCGTACAGCTGCCCCCGCACACAGGCTTTTGGGGGCTGTCACACAGGAGGAGGACAGGGACACCCCCCAGGCTGCCTCCGTGGGTAACCCCGAGCTGGGTGTGCTCAGCATGGCAAGGACACCTGTGGATTAAAACGAGACTGAAGCCTGGGTTTGGGCAGGGAGCTAGAGAACTGTCCTGTAATCTGCTGCCGTTCTGTACCAAGGGGGGCACAGCAGCAGAATTCCCAAACCCCCACCCCCGGGAGAGGCACCGATGGCGTCAGACAGGCTGCCTCCGTGGGTAACCCCGAGCTGGGTGTGCTCAGCATGGCAAGGACACCTGTGGATTAAAACGAGACTGAAGCCTGGGTTTGGGCAGGGAGCTAGAGAACTGTCCTGTAATCTGCTGCCGTTCTGTACCAAGGGGGGCACAGCAGCAGAATTCCCAAACCCCCACCCCCGGGAGAGGCACCGATGGCGTCAGATGTGATGGTGAGCGTGTCGCCATCCAGCTCTGCCTGCATCCATCCTTCTGCAAAGAAACTGGCTCCAAACCCTTTGCTAACAGGTGCTCATGCAGGAGGAAGCAGCTCAGTACCTACAGAATATTGAAACACTCCAACACAGAATTACTTAATTATCAAACTTTAATTCATCAGACTAATCTTACAGAATAAAACAACAGGATAACCAGTCAAGGTTACACTTAAAAAAAATCCAGCAGTGCAAATCTAAGACTAAATATTTGTCATCTCCTCCCACCCCAAAATAGGCAATAGATTATTTAAAAATACCATAATACATGGTACTTACATATTCCATTTAAAATAAATCTGCAATGGACACAAATATCTAAGACTTTTTTTTTAATAAAAAACCAAAGAATGAATTGCTTAGAAAATGGGTAAGACATAGTGAATGTCCATGAGCCACAAGAAAGCAAATCCTTGGCTAGAAGGTACGACGGCCACGTGTTTCATACAAGACTTGCTACAGCTCTCCTTGTCCCCCCCTCCACCCCCCAGTGAGAACATTAATTAACAAAACAAGATGCTAACGACCTCATCCCAACAGGTGGTGAAAGGCCGAGTACAAAACTGAAAACAGAAACAGCTGCACTGGAAAAATCAAGTTACAGAGGAAGAAAAAGTAAACAAAAAGAAGGAAAGTCTGGAGACAAACCTTGCTGCCGCGGGCTGGCACAGCAAGCAGCCAGCACCGGGAGCAGGGCTGTCCCAGAGCCCCCCCGGCTGCACCGCCAGCGCTGGGAGGGAACGCTGCCGGCGGGAGAGCCCGGAGCAGACACCGTGCTACAGCACCGGGACGGTGTCACTGCAGGTGAATTGTGTCTCTTTGGCCCTTACAGCACGAAGAAGCAACAGACAGGGACCGCGCCCAGTCCAAAACGCAGCAGGCGGTGTGCGTTACTGGCTGTGAAGTGTTGCGTGTCTACAGTTCCGTATCCAGCTCTTTGAATTCGCATCCCCTTTTCCTCTTTCATCATCTAACGCCCTTATTTCAGTTACACACTTCTCAAACAGTGCCATTAACGAAAATTAATGATTTACTTTAAACTTGATATGAAAAACTTGTGAGAAATACAAGATTTTAATGCAAGATCCAGTCTCTGTTCAAACCCAGGCGAGGTTTGGTGATACACTCCTGCATTCCTAATGCAATACTAACCCAGGAGCTGCTTACGCTTGGGATGCACAGAGAAGGAGGAATACTCAAGTCGGGACATGGAGAGGAGAAACCCACAGTGCTGGACACGCTGGAGGAGAAGAGATGGCACACGGGAGCTGCAAGACTCAACACCATGGAGCGGGGCATGGAGAGCTCGGGGACCGCAGCGGGACTCGTCCTGACCGGCCGGCAGCAGGGCAGCGAGGAGGGGGACGCTGCTTGGGCGTTGGGAGCAGGTGCCAGCGCGGCGTGGGAAACACCGGCTCTGTTCTGTGGAGACCCCCGTTTGCAGTATGGATGCTTTAATCCCCAATTAGCAAACCCAGCAAAGCACTCGATACAACTTCATACCCCAAAATGTCCACAGGGAATTACACGTATGTACAAGAGGGAATCGATCTCAATAAACCTTTGTGCAAGAACCACCAGATATGACCATAAGGTTCCTCTGTACGATTTCACGCTGGATCTCAAAACAACCTTTAACAGCCAACTCAAAACGTTGATTATATTTGCACTTTACTCACATCGCCAGTGCCTCACCGAGGACTAACTGCCCAGTTCTTCCCCAGGACCGCTCGTTACGCTGGATCTGCCCTGGAGACAATCAGAGTTACCAGAGAGTAAAACCCAGAGCCAAGAGAGAGGCTAGTGAACGGCCCCCAGCTAGGCAAGCTGTGACACCATCCAACCAGAGACTGTTTTCCTAGGTGTTAATGTCAATAACTGCCTTGGAAAAATCGGTATATACCCAAAAATACTCCACTCCAAAAGAGAAAGGGTTTTAAAAGCAGTGCTGCTGAGTTCAATTGGAACATTCATTTCAAAGAACTCCCAAGAAACCTGCTACGTTAAACCAACACACACCAAGTATAGCGTTTTATATAGTAGCGCTTTCCAGCATTTTAATTCAGACTTTGAACATAGAACAAAAAGCGAGACAATTTCATTTTTCAGATCAGATCCACCTGGAAAAGCAGCACCTAAATGAGATCCCATTTTCTGAGTTTGTAACATTTCCTTCTCCATGTCTAAAGCTGCTTTGTAACCAACGCTTTTTATATCCAATTTCCTTTGAGATGACGGATTGCTCCTGGCCCGGGATGCAGAGCAACCGTGCCCTTGGGAAGGAGCAGATGGGAACGTCCTGCCCTGTCCCCCTGCCCCGGCAGGGTGGGTCAGGTACCTGTCCCCTTGCCCCAGCAGCAGGACGTACTCACCCCCCTCGCTGCATCCAGCACAGGCGCCACCAGAGCTCTGGGGAGGAGCTGGAACTACAATGTGTGCCCTCTCAAGGAGCAAAAACAAAAGATTAGGAAAGGAAAATAGGATAGGGAGGGATGTACAGACAGGGCCAAGCAGGGCAAGCAGCAAGGGAAGTTGATGATCACAGAACCGACAAGGCAGGCAGTGGAAAGGTGACCCCCCCAAGTGACAGAAAAAGCTCCTGTCACCCATCTTCTGTCTCCTGTAGGGCGCACACTTTCCACCAGGTTCTGAATTTTAAACTTGAGCCTTAGCACTAGGACTGGCAAGTAGAAAACAAGCAGCGTATTTAATTTGCAATGTTATCTCCAATTAACTCAGAGCACCGCTGCTACCCACGCTCGCTGAGAGCCTCGAAGAGGCTGCTCGGGAGCTGACGTGCGCGGCCGCAGGAAGAGCTCCTGTCTCAGCGCATTTATGTCACGACACACTGCTGGTGGCTGGCACACAGAAAGGAAACACCTCAAGCTTACAAGAGTAACAAGCACATCACTAGTTTATATGGAGGATATGAAACACCTTCCAAATTCGTATGGCATAACTGAAAATACAATCCAAAAGCTGCTTATGCTGCTGTCAGGTGTCTACAGGGAAATACACCATCTTAACACATGCCATGAAGCGAGCACTGTTCCCAGTCTCTCCAATAAAATATAACAAAAATAAAATAAATACTCATTTGGGAATTTGCACCTGCTGAGTTTCAACTGGGCTGTTTCAAGGAGAGTGACAATGGACACGGCATACACTGAGATCAGCTGTTTCTAACTGCTCTCCATCAGCCCCACGGAACGCTGGGCTACTCGCACTGAGCGGTACCAAGCCCACGGTGTTAGACCAGAACTGCGACCTGGGAGCTGCAGCGTCACACCAAGCGAGACTGACACCGTCTGACCGCACAATACCGTCTGTTTAGGGCATGCACCTTTGGGGACTGGCAGGTCCATTCAGAAAACCTGAGATAATGGCACGTGAATTGCTGGGACGACACGCAGAACGTCACAAAGCAAAGGCGAGGAGCGTTATTTCAGACAGGACAAGATGCAAGAGCTTCCTGTAAACTTGAGCAAGAGAGAAGCTGACAGGGGATTTAAATTTCGAGAGGTCAGTTGCCAGACAGGACATTCTAAATTTGGCAAGATTCACAGCATACGATCACTATGAAATTTCAAATCCAGGTCACAAAGGAATACTGCTGCTATTTAGAATCCAAAACAGCATCTGAGCTTCTCTCTTCTGCGCTCCCCCCGCCCCAAACAAGGCAGGAACGCTCACGCCAGGCAGCACTACGCAGTGTGCTCGGCAGGTTTTTTTTTCAGTCAAACAGGTAACGGTCATCGCAATGGCTGCAAAATTATTCTGGATGGCAACACGCATGGTCGAGACAATGCTCTGAAAAACATAGCACCCCAGGGCAGAAGGCAGAACAGGAGCAGAGAGGGATGCAGGCAGGAGGGAAACTACTACAGGGGCACGAAAGGGGACAACGAGCAGCACTGGGTCATTGTGACAACAAACCATCCACAGTGGTATCCGTCTGCTCCAAACATGCTACACAGAGAACCAACCCAGGGCTTCCAGTATTGGGAAAAAAAAGGGAAAGGAGAAAAAAAAACCAGCAGGGCATCTTCAGGTTAAAAAAAAAAAAAGTAAAAAAAAAAAATTTCGCTACCAAAGAGGTAAACCTGAAATAAAAGGGCCAGCAGAATATGGCTTACTAAACATCAATTTTGCATACTGTTTAAAGTTTATTTTTAAAAAACAGTTTCGGAAATTCTCAGTCACAACCAAGTAGCTAAATTAAGTCTAACGCTTGTAACCGAAAGATTATGAAAATATTTGGTTTTGTTCAAACCACGTAAAAAATCCTCAATAATACCTTGTAATATTTTCTTTTTATAACTAAATTGGAAGATCAGCTCTCAGCAGATTTAACTGTATTACACACAATATTTTGTGAATTAAGATTTATTGATTTCCATTGTATTTGCTTTAAATATGGTTGAAGCTGACTGCAGAAAAGGGATGGTGAAATTTTTAAGTTAAAAGTAAACTAATGGTGAAAGAACATCACCTCTGGCTTCCATCAGTGCCTCGTTTAGCAGATTTTATTAATAAGTTCCAGGACTATCACATCCAGGGATGTTGGAGGCCTCTCCCAGCAGTGTCCTTAGATTTGTGTCATTTTCCTGTGCCAGAGGTGAGCGTGCTTTCAAAAATACTGCCACTTTCCCAGCACCGTGTCTTTGATTGCATCAACGTATTGAGTCGGTACCCAATAGACCCAGTAGTAAGACGCTTCTGTTGGGCCCAGCTGAAACGCCTGTGAAGTTAAAAACGACAACATTTACCAACGTGAAACAGAACAGCTCACACCAGTGGACAGACACCGCTCAGCTGCTACAAAAAATCCAACAAGTCTGTTATACCTGCTGCCTCCTTCAAATGCTCGGCGCACACCACCTGTACTTGGTAAGCAATTTAAAACAGCGTTCCTCAGAGACACAAGAACAGCCAAGGACCCATTAAAATGATGAGCCCTTTTGTTTATGACATCACAGCAGCAATGCAAACTCTTGGCCAATTCCAAGAATATGAGGAAATTATTCTGGAAGAGAGAATCCGAAGCATACCTCAAAGTCTCTAAAGGAATGGCCAGAACACGCAGAGTTGAGAAGGCAAACAGGAACTCAACAAGACAATGACCATGTTTCTGTAGTCACTAAATTTCACTGAATTTTATATTTAGACACAATGTCCCATTCTCAACTTATGTCAGAATAAACAGGAGAGGAGCACCATGGCATGCCAAACACCTCTGTCCTTGCTTTGGGGTAAGAGTTTATTGTATCACATTCTGACGAGGACATTTTCTTATATGGGTGATCATAACCCAAGTATTTGGAAAAGACTAGATCAGCGCCCTCCTGCAGACACTAATTTTAAGGTATAACATTTCTCCTTTCTTCCCCTAAAGAAGGGGACAGACTTACATAAGGACCTCACTTCAACATCAGAGTTAGTTACTGTACTTCAGAAAGCAAGACCTCAAAAACCCCCAGATTAAAAGAAACAGCCAAAAACTCAGGAGAATTAGCACCACTCTCTTCTTAAATGTGTTACTTTTCTACACCCAATACCAGTTTTTCAGAAAATTACATATGGGGAAAAAATATTACAGCATCAAATCACTGTTTTTTTTTTAACCACCAGCAAGGTGCCTTGTTTATATAAACACAACAGAAACTGAAGGAGATCTAAGAAAATACCACTAACATTCAGAAATGATGAGCTATATCGTGGGTACTTTTACTCTTGTAACACATGACAGAAGATGAAATAACACTTAAGCACTGCAAAATCAGCCCAGATTTCCACAAAGTAGCATATGCCACCCAAAATATTTACATGGTGACAGCATGGTGACATTCCCACCTTCCACAGCACGAGGCTGGGACTACTGTCCCTCTCCGACTTGCTCTGTTTTAAATGTTTTAAAAGTCTTACTTCTGTGTATTTGCATATAGTAATCAGAGCGATATTAAAGCAGAGACACTACTCACCATCATGTGATAATCCTCATGGCCTTCAATAGGTTCACTCACCACATTTTTAATGGACCCCATGGGTAACTTTTCTGTTCTCTCTATATTAAAATTGACCAAAGCATTATTTCTGATCTATGAAGAAGCAGTATTTCATGTTAGTTTCACATACCACCACCATTACTTCCCAAAGCTCCTGCTGCCAGCAGCCTCCTCTCCGCAGGACCTCCGGATACCTGCTGCTGAGGAGCCCGTCTCCCCCATCACCCCGCAGCTGGCACACTCATCATTCACAGGAATCCAGACCTGGATCCCACAGTCCCTCCCGTTTTAGGTCTCTGCATCATATTAAGCACTTCAGTGTACCTGACTCGAGCCTAGAGCGAGGGAGGGGAGAACCCTGGCTTTCTTTACTGTTTCCCCACAGGGAGCTCCGCTTGGAGCAGCAGGACTACTCACCGCAGGGAAAGCTGGTCCAGGTGTAAGAACACTCGGGACTGACTACCAAGGCTCATACTAAGCTCTAGAGAAGTGACAAGGCTGAAAAAGCTGGAAGAAGATCAGCGAACTCACTCTTTGAAAGCCTAATCCTGGTTTTAGCCTGAGGCAGGGCTCAACTGTTGCTGTAAGAGCACAGGGAAGGGAATTTAATGAGCAAATAAGGAAAGAAACAAAAACAGAAACTGAAGAAAGCCCCCATGACTAAAATTACATGACAGACTATTGCCAGCCAGCCGCAGGTACCCAACAAGAATGACCAAGAATCTGGCTCATGGCAGACTTTTTCTGCCTCAGTTCTGTCCTCACTTCTTTCTGAAGACTTAACTCCAAGATCCTTCCTTTCAGTTCCAGCTTTCAGCCTCAGCCTAAAATTATCTTCTTGGATATAAGACAGAGAAAACCACAAACACTCTACAAAGGAGAAACAGAAGGATGAGTTCCTGAGATATAAATTAGTGTGATCCAGAAAAAAAAGCACCTACCTAAAAAAGGCACACAGGGAGGAAAACTTAGTAATGGAAAGACAAATACCCTCTACCTCAGCGCTGTCTCCAAGCTGACTCCGAACTACCCCAGTCAGGCTCACAACATCCATTCACTGGGTAAAATCTTACCTTTAACTAGCTTAGCATCCTGCAAATCACAATATCTTTCACAATATCTCAGCAACAGACACACCAATATTGTCAGGGCCTCTATGAAAACGCCACAGAGCAACTGAGAAACATCTCCCTGCACCAAAGCTCAGACGACAGAAACGTACAGAGTGCTCTGTGAGGCGCAGGGAGGCTGCGTGGGTGACAAATAATTTCAACTCTCCAGGACTAGCAGGTGAAAATCCGTGTTAGCACCCAGCTGGCTTTATTCTGGCCCTTACGTGCTGGCATCTGCCATTGGTTTCTCAGAGCAGGAAGGAGTTTTTCCCCACAGCAGCCAGCAATTACAACCATTCCCCAGAGGAAGCAAGCTGCAGCTAATTTTGAGAAGCAGGGAAACAGGTTACATGAAAGACAGATGACTACGAGAAGAATCACATTTCACAGCTTGAGAAACACTAATTTGAACACTTCAGAAATACTACACTTGAAACTCGTCTAGAAGGTGAAGAGGATGAATTACCTAAATACTAATCACGTGTTTAGAACACTGTCAATAACAAAATGATCTGCCTGCCCAACCTGTAGAGGAAAAGGAACAATGCCTTGCTCCATCACCTAGCCCAGGAGAAAAAAAAAAAAAAATCACTGCAGCTGGTTCTGATAGAGGTTTTAAAGACAGAAAAATCTTCACAGTCAAATCTGCTCTACAAAGGGAAGGTCAAAAACTTCTGAGATTTCTGCTTACTTTGGAAATAATGCATCAGCTGGAGATGCCACCCAAAGCTAATATCACCATGCAATTAGGTTACTTTACTGGGACAGCGAGCAAGCACTTCTATTCCTCCTGCTCATCACTACACCATTGCCCCAGCCGGGCAAACTAAAGGAGCACCCCTTCCCTTGGAGGCAGGGGTTATCTGAGACATCCTCAGCAACAAACGTTATCACCACAGCACTCGCAGCTCCTCCTGGAACCACTCAAGACGGTAAACTGACTCCTCTGCACAGCAACACATGCCAAAGTTTCTGCAGCTGTACAGCACTGAAACAAGACACCCAACTAATTTTGGGTGGAAGGACAGACAACGACAGAGATGCCAGCACTCCTACTTTTAATTCCGGTCCTAAGATTCCATTTCAAGCCTCAGCCAAGCCATCGAGCCTCTGTGTGAGGCTGGCATTCATCCAATGTTTATGAAGTGCTTTTGAGATATGCTGGAAATGCCCAATAACATAATTTACGTTTGGAGCTATGAATAGCAGGCTGGAATGGTAGCCTACCGGCACAACTGCCATCAAGTCTTTCAAAGAATATAAAACAACCTGAGAGAACAGCATTTGAGCAGACAAAGCAAAAATCAGTTTTGAAGCATTACCATACCAATACTATTCCCTAAACAAGCAGTCACACCAGAAGCTATTTCTAGGTCACTTATAGCCCAATTATAAATTATTCATCTCAGAGTTTCAGAGTTGCTCACCTTTTGTACCAATCCATAGCTGGTCTTGTTCAAGTTTAAAGGTCAATCTTACTTTCCCCCCTGACTTGTTGTACATGCCAGATAATGGCACTGTTGGCAGGCGCTCCTGCAAAAAGGCAATGTAGTAAGTCATGGTGAAGGACTTTAACAGGAAAAGCTATATTCTCTTAACTTTTTAAGCATAAGTATGATCCATCTTTCCAGGTTTCTGCTAAGATAGCAAAGAACGATGGAACCAGCAAAGAAAGGTCTCAATCCACAAAAATGTCTCTCTCTTCTGATTACGACAATGTCTCGAGTACTTATTTACTGACCTGAACACCTTTAACAGAAGGCATCACATCATCAGGTTTTCCTTTATCCAATACTTTTCTGTGTTGCTACAATAGAAAAACAGAAATCAGAATTCACAGAAACACAACAGAGCTTTTCAGTTGACTTCCAGCTGCACCCTTGACCATATCCCAATAGCACCAAGAGACAGTTAAGGACTATTCACAGTCATTTATCACACAGAACATGGTTAATTGTACAAGTTAACTGAGCACTGTCTAGGACAGTCTAAAGGAATTACATAAACAAATAAAACCCCAATATAATGCAAAGGGTAACATCCCCTCTAGAATATACACATACATAAAGATATCTATTTCTATAAAAATTTAAAAATCCCAAGTCCCCCTTTAATATTGTACATGCTGAATCACATCGTTGGCATTTGGCAAGACAGTTTTAACAGTCAAGTGTTATATCCAGTGAATGGCAGAAAACCCTCCACGTCTGACAGTGCAACATACCGCAACACAGCAACCACCCAGAAGAGATTAGAGCAGTAGTAACAAGGAAAACCATGCTCACAGGTTGTAAATTGCTAAGTACCTTTAAATAATGATGGAACTTACAGTGAACGTGAACTATGATAAATTATAGAAAAACAAAAGCATGTTTCATAAAGGTTGCAGTTCAATGACTCACTATTTAATTTTAAATCAAGTTTATGTTGAGGAAGGTGCGGGGCTGGTAATACCTTGAGCTGAAAACCCTTTACCAGCCCCACACCACTGCAGCACTGCCACCAAACCAAGCCTTACTGCACCGTCCTGCGCTTTCTACCTAGAGGCAGCACTTCAGCAGGCGAGAGGAGTATTCAACACCCATGTTCCCTTCAGTGCTGGGACAGCTGAAGGCATGGCTGCCTTGGTGTTCAGTTTAAAGGTAGTTTTTGGAGATCAGACTCTTTTAGGCCAACAAAAACTAGTTAGCTTTTAGTTATAACTAACTTAGACTGTGTTTGAGCTAACAACCATGAAATATTTACCACTTCTTGCCGGAAACACCAGGCTGTGCCTAGCACCAGCACAAGCAGTGTCTTGTAAAGCCTCAGCTGGCGCCAGGCTAAAGGTTTTTCTGCTGCTAGCACTCCTCTGCACAGAGCCCTTCTTCTATCGCTTAGGTGGGAAAAAGAAACCCCAGCCTGCATTGAGGAGGAACAGAACCCAAAGCTGACTGTAGAGTTTTACAAGAGAACCACGTAAA
Organism: Pterocles gutturalis; assembly: GCF_000699245.1. Classification (NCBI taxonomy): domain Eukaryota; kingdom Metazoa; phylum Chordata; class Aves; order Pterocliformes; family Pteroclidae; genus Pterocles; species Pterocles gutturalis. Next base: position 10,957 of record NW_010132316.1, read on the forward strand.
CCCTACAGCTCCCCCACGCCAGGAATTATTGAGACGTTAATAACCTTTTGTCGGCAAAGAGGCTCCTTTTTATTTTCTTCGGCTTTGACCTCCTGTTGAGCAGCTTCTTTGGGTGTATTTACTGCTAAAACATCGTTGATAGTAGAGCCGACGACCATTATTTTCGCTCCATTTGTTACTTTAATTTCCCGCAACGTTTTCTCCTCTGGTACAAGTCCCTTGAACATAACTTTCTGCATGGCAGGCGGAAGGCCTAGGAGCAAGAAGAAGGGTTACCGGCCCGCCCGGCAGCGGCAAGAGGAGCTGGGCTGCGGTGGGGGAGGCGGCGGCGGCCCCGACCGACCTGTGAGCGAGTGGATCTTCTGCTTGAGCTCGGCCCCCGTGCTGTCCAGGCAACACTTCACGTCGTACTTGTTCTTGTTCCAGATAACCTTCAGCTCCACCACCTCCTTCCCACCCTCCGCGTC
>NW_010132317.1:0-859 GCF_000699245.1 Pterocles gutturalis
TAAAATCGCTTTTGGTCGCTGTCGTACCTACAAAGGGATAACGGGTATTTGGACACAGCCAGCGCCTTAGACATTGTCTTAACCTGTTACTTCACTTCCAGGCATTGTCTAGAGAATCTCTTCTGCTTTATGGTTGTTTTCTTTTTCCTCTTAAAATAGTGAAATACCTGTTTTCCATTGAAATAATTGATCTATTGCGTTTACATGCGGGCGTAAATCCACCCAGCAGTGGAGGTAGCTACCGACTTGAAAAAAAAGCCGCTAACAAAGAAAGCATTCGTTCGTTACCGCGACCTTCATTTTCTTTACAAGGGGAATAAAATAAATCGCAGGTAGCCGTGGGAACAAAGAGACGAGCGGGGCACTGACCCGTCAATTCTCGATCAGCGACCCTGTATTGGTTATCGGAGCGCCGTGTCCGCCAGGAAAGAGCCGAACATCTGGCGAAGAGCGAGGGCTGGTCCGGCACCCTCCTTCCCCCAGCCAGACATCCCTCTCCTGCCATTTGTGCCGCGACAGCGGGCACGAGAGAGCGCTGGGTAGTGCTGGAGCACGTACCGGTCCCGATTTGCTGAGACGCGTGTGCAAATACACATGTGTGTGCGCCTGTCATTGCACCTGGGCAAGGCGCACCTTTGTGGCGGCAGGGGTTTGTCTGTCAGTCTTTCCTGAGTGCTGAGCCTGGTGTGTGTTTGGGGCTCGGATGGTAACGCACAGAAGCGGGCTCCGATTGGGATTGTAGGTCGTTCGGGCTCGTCATTTCGAAGCCCTCTTTGCACGTTGGTTTCCGTTTGACGCGAGCCGCGTAATTGTCCTGCTCAGCGGCCACCGATATAATTGCGATAGACTTCACGCTCTG
>NW_010132318.1:0-7089 GCF_000699245.1 Pterocles gutturalis
TGGTGGTGAACTGCTGCACGGAATTCATCCACCTCATCTCCTCCGAGGCCAACGAGATCTGCAACAAATCGGAGAAGAAAACCATCTCCCCTGAGCATGTCATACAAGGTAGGCTTCCGGAGGCGCTGTGCTGCTCCCGGGCGCCACGGGCCGCTCGGGCTTGGAGCCGCTCCTGTCCCGGTGCCGCGCTTTCCTCCGTGGTTGCTTGTAGGTACGTAAAAAGCCAAAGACCAGGGTCTGTTTGGGCTTTGGGAGAAAAGCGTGTGTTGCCCGGGTTGTCAGTCGCGTTGCACGGGAAGGCTGGCTTTGTGTGGTGAGAGCGGCTGAGTGTGCTCGGGACTCGCTCTCGTTTTGTGCTTCAGAGAAGCCTGCGGTGGTTTGAGTGAAGTCACCAAGTCCATTTGGTCTTTTTCGCACCTGGGAAACGACGGCTGCTTTTTCGAATGGTTATGCAGATGTCTTTTACAGTGTGCTGTAAGATCCTGAACTTCTTAAATGTTTCTGTAATTGGAGACTGACAAAAGACGTGTGATTGGGTATGTGGGGCCCAGGCTTTAATCCAGAGTCGTCTTGTCGGGATCCTGGAAAGAGTAAGATAGAGCTGTCCTTGGGGTCTGATTGGTTAAAATTAAGTATTTGTATCTGTTGTAGGAAGCATTTAAACGTGACCTTTGCCCTTGCATCTTTTTCTGCTGTTGTCTCCCACTTCCTCTTGCTTGAATAAATGGAGAGTTTTCTCTCTGTCTCTCGTTTGCTTTCCTTTAAATTCTGCTACAAACAAGGAGTTTCCTTGCCTCATCCTTAAGTCTGAAACGGGAATCTTTTAAGGAATCATTCTCTTTGCTGCTTAAGCAAAGGTTGTTTATACCAGTGTCTGCTGAAAACAAATTTATAGCAGTAATAGTGGAAGAGTATTCTGCTGCCCAGTAGAGATATTAACAGTAGTGTTTGCAGTAGAGCTATTTTCAGGACTGTGATGGTATCAAGTTAGTTTAAAAAGTGTTATGGGTTTTTTGTAATGATTCTCTCTTTGAAACAAAAAAACATCTGATTCCTTTGGATTATATCAGCTTGCTCTTCAGAAGAGTCTCAAGTACTTGACTCGATTATGAACAGCAAAAGAAAATACGTAGCATGTACGAGCTTTAATATTAAATAAAATACATATAAGTCTGGAAGTTTAGCAAAACAGCTCCATCTCAGAAGTTCAGGATGTGAAGAGTAAAACTTGGGCTTGCATGTGGAAGCATACTTTGGGTAAGATGCTTCTAAATGCATGGATTGTTTATCCAAGTGACCATCAAAACATTTGAGCTCAGTTCTTAGCACAGGAATATATGTGATCTTTAAGGCTGAGGACAATAAAGAATTAATGTATGAAAGTCTTTTTTGACCTTTAGTAATGGTCCTTAGAAAGGACCTGTTGCTGCCCTAGGGTTAGTCTGGGTTTTTTGGATAACAAATTGAAACCAAAATGCGTGTGTATACACACGTGTGTGTGCATGTCATCAGCAGGTGGTCCCAAACCAAGAATTTAGCTCGGTTCTATGTCTTTGTGTTACCAGATTTTAGAGTTAGGAAAAAAATATTTTCAAATTAGATGTGTACTTTTTAGTTAAATATTGCTAAAGGGAACTTTGGAGATGTATCCATTTTTGTAATGCTCCAGAGATGGAAGGAGTTGTTCTTGGATTTTCTGCTGTGCTTACATTTAAGGAGGTGTATGTGCTGTTAGCTTCTTCCAGATGCTAGTTGGTTGTCAGGTATTCCCTGTGTGGTATGAGGGTTTAGATAGTGAATTCTGGAAACAGTGGTTATGTGTATGTAGGTATAACATTTCAGCATTTTCATCCATCTTCATACATTCTAGATACTGCCCATGTTGACTGCCTCTTCACGTAGCTCCATGACAATGATGCTAACAAATAAAGTGATGAACATATGTTGTGGTCATCCAGATACCATGTTCCTTTGAATGCTTAAACCAGTTAATTTAGAAGTGAGGTTAATGGCTTCACACTTGGTCCAGCCGAAACCCAAGCTGCTGCCAAGAGGAATCTTTTTGTACCCTCCCTAGAGCTGGATCTAGCAACTGCTGATCCAACTGACCCTGCTGCTTCTTGAGAATCTAGGGGGGAGCACAGTTTTCTGTCAGGTGAGTTTGCTGATCTGACTGTTCCTGTAAACAAGAAGTTACTGGATTGGAAGCAAGGAGGAGGGGAGGGGATTTCAAAAAAGACATTGCGGTTGGTGATGCCCTGCCACCGGACTGTATTAGAGCTAATATGAAACTGCGCTTTGTCACTGTTCTTAGGTGTTTGGCAGCAGTGGTGGCAGCTTTAGACACCCCTTCGTTTGCTGCACTGATAAAAATGATTGTGTGGTGCTGAGATAGAACTTTTTCCCCCTGCCACTGGGTTATGCTTCAGGTAGATGAAGTCCCTGCCGTGTTTCATTGTGTGGTAGCACGAACACTTGACTGGCACAGTGCTGTCAACAGCACAGGGAAAGGAAAGCAGAAGCTTCTTGCATCCCATGAGAGATCTGATTTGCTAGATAGACTATGCCAAGCACTCCCTGACAGTGATATAACACAATGCAGCTTCCCTGGACAGTACCCAAAGGCATCAACACTACATAGTAGTTATAAGATAGTCTCCATGGTTATTGTTGAATCCTACCATCAGGAATCCAGTTGTGAGCCTGAGACTCTAATAAGCAAATGAATATCCTTCCACCTTGGAAGAGAAAATAGCCTCATTTGGTAGTTATGCGAGTCTTGACTAAGCAGGCTTTTTATGATAAATTAAACTTCCATTGAATTCTGAAAATGGTGAGATGTTAAATCACCGTTTTTATTAAGCCGATTACTTTGATTACTTGTCTACGTAGCACTGTTGTGCAGTAAGGTAGGCTGTGGATTGATGGCAAATTCTATAGCTTCTTTTAGGGGACTGTGAGGATACTGACTGTTTACGTTAGCAATTAATGTTAAAAAAATTCAAACAACTGTTAATGTTGGAAGTTATTTTTATTTGAGAGGAGCATGAGAATGTCAGATATAAATGACCTGATTATATAAAAAACAAATGTAGGACTAATTATGCTTAACTGATTAATCAGAGTTCTGCACCTTCATGCAGTATTTAAGAGTGGGAGGAAACCAGGGAAGGGACAGTTGTGATTTGGTGTTTGTAAATATGAGAAGTCTTCCAACCCTCCCCCCCCCCAAGATGCTGTGTTTTGGGATTCCATTGTTTAAATTTGGTGTGATCATTCTAACCTCAGTAAGATACCAAATTTTCATCAATCTGGGTAGACAGGTAGTTTTTAACGCTCAAGAAATAGAAAGACTGAGTTTTGGTGGAACAGTAGCTCTCCTAAAGCAGTCATCACTTGCCCCACATTTTAGCACCATGCTGGTATAAAGGGATTCATATTCCTCCCATGCATGTGTTCTGTAAAGCCTTGGTGTGTTTGAAGAAGATAGTAAACTTCTTAAGTTGTTTCACAGCCTGCAGAATTTTGATGCACTAGACCTATGGTGCATATATGGTTCTTCATGGCTTTGTTATGTTGAACAATTGTACAAATCTGTCTTGGTTATAGCACACATTTTCTTTTGGATATATTTTTTTTTTAGTGTGCTATATTCAATACATAACTAAGTTTTCCATTGATTTATTTTCATTTAAGAGACATTGTAAATTTCTGTAGAAACACATCTTGCTGTTGACTTCAGGTTGGACAGTTGTTCATGTTCTGATGCAACAGATTGCCAACCCTGATCACTGTGAATGTTCTTTTGAAGAACACCTATGTATTTGCTATGATGGTTCGTCTTAGTGATGGTAGACTTGTAGAGTTCTTTACATTTTATACTTGAAAAAATTACAATTTTTTGATATTTACAGTATATACTATTTACATGTTAAAATAGGTAATCAGTTCTGGACTGTGAGACATGGATTTGCCTCCTATCTGCTAAGGTTGGATTAAGCAAGTTTCTGAAGGTTTTTGGCAATTCTCAGAAACTGTGAGCTAATTGAAAAAAGTTTTTCCAGTGTTTGTGTGTGGTCTGAGGCTGGACTGACATAGTGTCCGGGAGTAATTTGATTATCTCTAAATCAGTTTGTGTTCTAACTTTATTTGTCCTAAGAAGTAAGTATTATTTAAATTCATTTGCCATCTCTTAAAGGAATGGTAGTCCTGCATGACTAGACAGCTATTCTGTACTGCCCTGTTGAAGACTATATTAATTGTCTCCTTTAGTACAGGTTGGAAGCTGAAAACTTACAGAAGGCCTTTGGGTTATTGTTTTGGTGTATGACACAATGACATGTTGCCATAATTATGGGTAGCGAAAAGGTTGATTAGAAAATTGGTGTTATCATCTAAGTTAGTGTAACTAACAGCTTGTTTATAACAAGATGTTGAGTCCTGTTGTGCAGTTTATTTTAGTGATATTTCTTGAATAGCTTGTGACATAAGGTTGAAATAAAGTAAGATAAAGGTTAAAACTATTGTTCTATAAAGAAAACTCTGATTTATTTCAATACAGGAAATGCACCAGGTGTTTTATTAAACTGAGACTTATTTCTAGTATAATTGGTGTTTATGTAATATTTCTAGCTATTCTGTAATAGGCTCCACTTTGAGGTTTGTGTACGTGTGGAGGCATATTGTAGTAAATGGTGAATCAGGAAACAGAGTGTGCCTTTTGTCACATGTTCTACCTGGGTTTTTATAATCCTTCCTGTTACTTTTGCATTCTTTAAAAAAATTTGTTGCAGGATATAGCTGCATTTTCGATTTCTTTGGGAAGATAAAAGTGCAAGAATTTAGTTTCTGAATACATTTTCATGTAGAGATAGATAAAAGGGTTTCTGTTGAGAAACAACAAAGAGCTCCTACTTAATTTTATATAACTTCATATGAGTGGACTATGCATTTTTAGCTTCTTGGCACTTGAAATGTGAATTTAGATATTAAAAGAAAAAAGCTAAAATGCATAGGTCTAAGGTAATATTAGTTTTTTCTGTCTTAATGAAGGATCCGTGATAATTTTACATGCATTGTTTTTCCTCTGTTATAGGTTGGTAATTTACTTCTACTTAAGACTTGTAGCAAAACTGCAAAGATAGAATCCCGGAGAGATTAGAGGTTAACAATTCAGATAGGAAGGACCTCTTGGTTGTGTAAATTCTGCTTGATTATGACATGTAAAAGATGGGAGAAAGATGTCTTTCAAAGAATAACACCTATCTCTAGCAAAACGTGTCTGAAAGCCCTGAATCCTCTGCAAGTGCAGACTTCTTTGGTTGTACTTGACTAACTAATTTTTTGAGCCTGAAAGCATGCGCCATTAAATGGCAGAGGAGAAGAGACAAGGAAAATAGCTGTCAGATCTTCTTACGAACACAGATTTTTATCACCAGTTGTTAGAAAAGTGATCAAACTTTTTACTACTTGAAAAAAATAATTTAAATAAACAATTTGATACCTATTATCAAAAGTTTTGTAAAAGATTAACAATGTGCTTTCTTTCTTTCATTCTAGCACTAGAAAGTTTGGGGTTTGGCTCCTATATCAGTGAAGTAAAAGAAGTCTTACAAGAATGCAAAACAGTAGCACTAAAGAGAAGAAAGGCCAGTTCACGCTTGGAGAACCTCGGCATACCGGAAGAAGAGCTTCTAAGGCAGCAACAGGAATTATTTGCAAAAGTAAGTGAAACAATAGTTGTACTGATGAAGCTCGAATAATTAATGCTGCAAATCTACTGCCGCAGAAACATGTGCATACCTCAAGAAGTATTCCATTCCTTGTGAATTGCTGTGGCATCTAAGATGCTATTGACCTTGGCCTGTTTGAATTGGGGAAATAAAGTCAACAAATAAGATGCTGCTACTTGTTACTTCTGTGATTTGACGTACAGGACTTTGTATATAAATTATACTCTAGGTTTAACAAGCATGGGGTTTTTTTGCTGCTACTTGGGTATTTCCATTCTACGGTGGAGAATATATTAAGAATTACTTGACAGAAGAAATAGAAGAATGGCAGCTAGTGTTCTAGGAAATTACCAGGTTTGATGCATTAAAAAGTGAAAATATCTTTTCTGTTTCTGGCCATTAGTGCACAAATGTTATTTCTTAGGCTTTGAAAGAAACATTTAATAGGATAAATTAGAAATTTTGTACTTTCTCATCTTCCTTTACTATTGGCAAGACTCTAATTGAGTGAATTCATGCATAAATTTTTAAAGAGGCCATTCAGGCATAGGAAAAACATTTGCCTGCAAATACTGTGGGCACGGACATACACACACATTCCTCTTCATCTCAGCCTTTTCCCCTCCCAGTTTTCCCAGATAGTTTGTGAACATCTCCAAGTTTAAATTACTAAAAGCCAAATTTATTTATTTCTCTTTCTACACTATCTCTCTAGTAGTCTCTTAGACAAGAAAACTATTCTCTAAACTAAGTGATGTGAAAGTTGTCTTGGATTTATCTTTCCTCTTACCCAAGGCATAAGTCTTATTTTCTCAGTTTGCTTACTTTAATTTCTTCTGGTGAAAATGCTTATTCAATTATGTGTTATCACGTCTGATTACTGAGACCTTCACTTCCCTTTGCTCTATTTGTATCTTGCTGAAACAATTAACTGTTGTTTTTCATATTACAACATGCCAACTGTTTTAATTTTAATTGCGTGATTAATTTTAAGGCATTTAAAATTTCAGTGTACCACATAGCTATTGTCAGCATGCAGTGAACTAGTTATGATAAATTAATCTGTGTCTAACTTTTGTTTGACTGTACTAACATTAGAAAGACCAATATGGCTGCTTCTGGATTAAGAGTGAGATTTACATATAATAGTCAGTTTGATACCTGTTGTTTACTTACTATTTTGTTAAAATAACTTAGTATGGTATACAAAATAAAAAAGCAGCAAATAAGGTGTGTTAAGGGAGTACTAACCCCTGAGTAACATTAAAAAAAATGCTGAAACCATGGCCACCTTATGTAAGTCACACTTTATCTAAGGAATGACCCCTTGAGGTATGTTCTATATATATATATATAT
>NW_010132319.1:0-4663 GCF_000699245.1 Pterocles gutturalis
AGGATGGATGTAGCAGGGGGATGGATGGGGAAGGGTCCCCCCAGCCCCTCCCTGCTGTACGGGGAGCATCTTTAGTCCTCCACGGCTTTGCAATACAGCACAGAGCTCAAGGTGCGAAGTCATGGTGTGAAAAGATCTGTCCTGCAATCTTTACGTGGAGCAAGACACCATAGAAGAGGGGGATACCCACCATCCACACTGCCCCCACCAGCCCCAGGGGTCAAGCAGACCCTCACCCCCCAGGAACCCAGCTTGTGGGCAAACACCTTCACCTGTTTCATGTAATTATGAGCATCAATCACACCAGATGACCAAACAAACAAACCAGGGATGATAGCGCAGCATTTCAGAGAGCTGAAGATGAAATGACAGCACCTAAACAGCTTCCTCCCCGCATTCCATCTCTCCTCACCCCTGCATGAAGCTAGAGCATTGGCAGTCAGGGCTTTCAGGTGCACTGGGGACACTTTAAAAGGTGTTGAAGCATCTAAGCACGGCAGGTAGGTGCTTAAGGACTTCCCCCCCCCCCTTTTTTTTTTTGATCATCCAATGCAAATTGCTTTGGCAAAAGCCAAATAAATGGTAGCCACTGGCTGCCCTTGCTGTGCCTTTAGCAAGTCTCCCCCCACCAGCAGACAGCCCACCCCACTGGGCAGTAGCCACAGCATGCTTAGACGAGCTTTTTTTTTTTAAATTTTTTTTTTCCTTTCTCTGCCTTATTGGCCTTGTCTTAGCCAAAACAAGCTTTAAAAGAATGCCAGTACAAAGAGTCCAAGCTATGGTTTTGTCCCCAAACCTGATATTTGATCATATCTGAGCAGCAGGTTAAAGCTCATATCAAGGAAGTTGGGACACCTTTGTAACAAAAAAAATTCAACTCTGGGGAAGCGTCAGCTCTCATTCCCCAGAGCAGCGTTGCATGCTCACCTCTCCTCGCAGTGACCTCCCCAGGCTGACCCCGTTAGGAAACGCTTCAGAAGAAGCGGATCCAGCCCCCACCAAAACAGCCTACCAGGATGGGGCTTGGCCCCACTCCCCTCCCTGCTGCAGCCTGGGGGGCACAGCCAGGCTTTCTCTGGGGCACGACCAGCACTCTCCAAAACAGAGATCTCCATTTCTTCCCAGGAGATAACTCAGATAACTCATTTCCAGCCCCAGGAAGATTTGTTTTTCTTCACAGGCTCCTCCATCCTGTGGTTATTTCTCCCCAGGTGATGCATCCCTGAATTTTGCATTTAACTCAGCAAAACAGCAAGACGTTCATTCAGCACATTCACCACCCAGTGACGGTGAGAATTTGCTGGTTTTTGCTAAACAACTGTTAACTAGTGATACTTTATATATATATAATGAGCCAACAATTCTGTCTCTCTTCATTTTTTTTTTTTTTAATATGCAACCCTGCTCCCCCCTTACCCAGCTCTGCAGACATGCTGCCCTGGCTGCTGTCACTCACCTGGTGTGACACTTCAGCATTTGCTCAGACCTTACCTGGGGGGTGGCTGTCACCCCACTTCCCAACGCAAAAGGCTTCAGAGGCAGCTTCCAGCACCAGCCCCCCTCCCATGGCTCCTTCCAGCAGCAGCAGCCCCCCTCCTCCCTCCCTGGCCATGCCCATGGCTGGGACAGGCTGGTCCCCCCCCAAAATGTCCGAGTGACCAGCAGGTTCAGAGATCCTGGGGTGCTTCAGGTGCAAAGGACAAGAATTTTGTGTGGAAACCAAAGGATTTAAGCCTGAGGGGGGGGGTGTGATTAGAGCTGGGGTGCAGCTTCCTTCCCTCCTGCAGGCTCCCAGGCTGCCCACACACTCCACGCTCTGCAAGCCTGGCCAAGCACAAAAATTAAAGTCTGTCCCATGGATTAAAAAAAATTAGTACAGTGTGCAGGTTCCATCCAGGTGCTATGTGAACATACTGGCATGTAAATCTGACAATATTTTTCAAAACTTTTACGCATCAGGCAAAAATCATTTACAACATGAGTTATCGCATCTCCATTTTACAGTTTAACATTTTTATTGTTTTACACAAATAAGGTTTGAGCTGTTTGAGGTAAGTAGGGTGAACATAATAGACCCAGTTCCACTTGCATATTTGTGATTTAACTGCTACAAACCACATCAACGCTATCAACAGAAAACATTCAAAATGTGACGTAAAGATCCAAGAGCCCAGAGAAACTCGCCTTGACTTGTTGCAGATTCAGGTAAGGAGAGTCCCTGGATTCTGCACAGAGATCTGCCGCCTTTCATGGGGTTTAGCACCATCTCGGGGAGAAAGTTCTCCCTGAGACAAAAACCGCAAGCAAAGCTGCTCAGAATAAATGGTGTAAAATCACATTATCTCCATCACAGCCCGCTCTGGTCAAACAAGCGGAGCTATTTCAGGTGTTTGGGGAAAGAGCAGTTGAAAGAAACCAGGGTATGTCTATTACAATTATTATTATTTATTTTTTGTGCAAAGAACACAAACCAAAAGCATACCCATGTAACTCCGAGAAACGCACACACAAAGAATTCAAGTATCTTAACACACCAACCCCACTCTGGCCACATGGAATATACAGGGTGGGGGAGTTAAAGCACAGAATCCTTTTAGCATCCAAGGTTGTTTCTGCACTAGTAAACGAAGCGGTGCTGGTGATCATTCCTTGGAACAGGGGGAACTGCCAGGAGAGTCCCTGCCTCTTCCCCAGGTCACCAGAGCATCCTTTCAGTGCTGTCCCCGAGGCTGTGGCAGGTGCTGTGTCCCCCCATCCCCTGCCCTGCAGTCACACCACTGGTGGCAAGCGCTCGCCAAGGCTGATGGAGACTCAGAGCATGGGAGAGCTTCTCGCTCCCCATCCTTTGGGATGCATTGTACACAACTTGTGGAAAAGAGTCTTTTGAAGGAAAAAGAGTTCATCTGTTCTTCAAGACTGTGGAAAAAAAAACCACCATAAAACTTCCCCAGTTGTGGGTTTTCCCTGCTGTTTTCTTATTCTGACATTTTTTCCCCCCTCTTCTGTTAAAGTTGTCCTGTAAAAGCCTGAAAGTCACCGACTCCTAAAAAAGATAAACACACACATGGTTTGTTACCCAAGATCAGACCAAGCAATTCAGCTTCAATATATACCTTCGATAAAACAGCCTTAAGTCCCTCATATCCTCTACCCAAGGCTCAGCTCCAGCCTTCACCCTCAGCCAGGACCTGGCACCATATCTCACACAACTTCCTGACCGTCCCTTGGGTTTGCTTGTTCCTCTTCCTCTCCTTTGCACTGGAAATCACTCCGGGGGCTGGGAAAGTCCAGTCCATGGTGCAGCTTTCCTTCCACAACCCATTCATGAGTGGAAACACCCTTAGTTCAGAAATGTGCTTCCAAATAAAAGCGTGCTTCCAAATAAAGCTGCAAAGGAACCCTTGAGGTTTTTTTTTCTCCCCCCAGGTATATTCACACAAGCCAGCAGCAGTCATAAGAACCTTGTTAAAAGTGTATTTTACCCGCTGGACTGAACTGGGTGTGAATCACAGCCCACGGACTGATCCTAAACGACTTATTTATATACTTATATATACAAGTGAGTCACTTTACATACAAGTGACTTCTAACCTGACCTTACTTTGCCCTGGAAGCAAGATGAGACATTGCCTCTGAGACATTTCACAAAACACTTGCAATGCTCAGCACACATCATGTATATCCAAAGGTTTTTGGAATTCCCCAATTCCCAATATGCTTCCTCCCACATGGACTGAGCTGGTGGCTACATGTTGGACCCATCATCTTCACAGTGGGGTACCACGAGGAGAGGCAAGGAAGGGAATGAGCAATGATTCTAGAGCTTGCTGCAGAGCCCAGCAATGTCCCAAAGCCCCTGGAGAGCCCAACACACCTCCCCAGGTAGGAGGTGGGAAAGGGGCTCCTCAGACCCACCAAGGGGCTAAAGGGGGGAACGGTGGGTGCAGCCATTGCCATCCATCCCACCCCTGCAGATCCTTTGCCCCATGGATGCTGCCATCATGACCACCAAAAATCTGAATCTGTAGGTGTGGATTTACACACACACACGGGAAAGGCAGGGACAGCGGTGCTGGCAGCGCTTGACATCTCGTTAATCCACTCCTGCCACAGCAGCACTGCAGCCAGGATGGAAACAAGTTGGGTCCGTGCAGTTCTTCCCCGTGATTTACAAAGATAAAGGCCTTAGAGGTCAGAAGAAGGGCTCACTCCTGGCTCATGGGATGCTTTCTTTGAAGGACTGGATGAATGCAGAACTTGCCTTTGATGGTCCCTTTCAGAGTCAGGTAACAGCTGGATGAAAATCCCCCACAAAAGAGAATTCAGTGTTATCATTAGCGGTGACTTTGGATAGCAGCTGTTGGCTGCACTTTTCAGAAGCTGCTTGATTTGTCCCTCTTGAGTGAGACCACTTAAAACTCCGTATTACAGACAAAACAGCAGCTGAAACGTCCCCAGCTTTTCGTATTTTGGCTCTCAAAGTAAATGCTTCAGAATGAGGCAAAAAATAAAACTCAACCCAGAGTCAACAAATAACAATGAAGCTGGTGAAGATGAGGAGGGCAAGAGAAGCGATGAAGGGAGGGTCACCCAGTCCATACCTGAGGGCACCCCACCACTGCTTGTGCATTTTGTGCTGGTGTCGTGGGTTAAAGTTAACTTA